>NC_086379.1:85050650-85359838 GCF_036588685.1 Mytilus trossulus
GCCATGACCTGCTTGAAGCTGTGAGAATGGAATGACATTGTAGTGATCTTGTTGATGACATTATCTTAAGACTTACTTAGGAGGTGACTTCTGTAAGAGATATGCCATGACCTGCTTGAAGCTGTGAGAATGGAATGACATTGTAGTGATCTTGTTGATGACATCATCTTAAGACTTACTTAGGAGGTGACTTCTGTAGGAGATATGCCATGACCTGCTTGAAGCTGTGAGAATGGAATGACATGGTAGGGATCTTGTTGATGACATTATCTTAAGACTTACTTAGGAGGTGACTTTTGTAGGAGATATGCCATGACCTGCTTCAAGCTGTGAGAACAGAATGACATGGTAGGGATCTTGTTGATGACATTATCTTAAGACTTACTTAGGAGGTGACTTCTGTAGGAGATATGCCATGACCTGCTTGAAGCTGTGAGAATGGAATGACATGGTTAGGATCTTATTGATGACACTATCTTAAGACTTACTTAGGAGGTGACTTCTGTAGGAGATATGCCATGACCTGCTTCAAGCTGTGAGAACAGAATGACATGGTAGGGATCTTGTTGATGACATTATCTTAAGACTTACTTAGGAGGTGACTTCTGTAGGAGATATGCCATGACCTGCTTGAAGCTGTGAGAATGGAATGACATGGTTGGGATCTTGTTGATGACATTATCTTAAGACTTACTCAGGAGGTGACTTCTGTAGGAGATATGCCATGACCTGCTTGAAGCTGTGAGAATGGAATGACATGGTTGGGATCTTGTTGATGACATTATCTTAAGACTTACTTAGGAGGTGACTTCTGTAGGAGATATACCATGACCTGCTTGAAGCTGTGAGAACAGAATGACATGGTTGGGATCTTGTTGATGACATTATCTTAAGACTTACTTAGCAGGTGACTTCTGTAGGAGATATGCCATGACCTGCTTGAAGCTGTGAGAATGGAATGACATGGTAGGGGTCTTGTTGATGACATTATCTTAAGACTTACTTAGGAGGTGACTTCTGTAGGAGATATGCCAAGACCTGCTTGAAGCTGTGAGAACAGAATGACATGGTTGGGATCTTGTTGATGACATTATCTTAAGACTTACTTAGCAGGTGACTTCTGTAGGAGATATGCCAAGACCTGCTTGAAGCTGTGAGAATGGAATGACATGGTAGGGGTCTTGTTGATGACATTATCTTAAGACTTACTCAGGAGGTGACTTCTGTAGGAGATATGCCATGACCTGCTTGAAGCTGTGAGAATTGAATGACATTGTAGGGATCTTGTTGATGACATTATCTTAAGACTTACTTAGGAGGTGACTTCTGTAGGAGATATGCCATGACCTGCTTGAAGCTGTGAGAATGGAATGACATTGTAGTGATCTTGTTGATGACATTATCTTAAGACTTACTTAGGAGGTGACTTCTGTAGGAGATATGCCATGACCTGCTTGAAGCTGTGAGAATGGAATGACATGGTTGGGATCTTGTTGATGACATTATCTTAAGACTTACTCAGGAGGTGACTTCTGTAGGAGATATGCCATGACCTGCTTGAAGCTGTGAGAATTGAATGACATTGTAGGGATCTTGTTGATGACATTATCTTAAGACTTACTTAGGAGGTGACTTCTGTAGGAGATATGCCATGACCTGCTTGAAGCTGTGAGAACAGAATGACATGGTAGGGATCTTGTTGATGACATTATCTTAAGACTTACTTAGGAGGTGACTTCTGTAGGAGATATGCCATGACCTGCTTCAAGCTGTGAGAACAGAATGACATGGTAGGGATCTTGTTGATGACGTTATCTTAAGACTTACTTAGGAGGTGACTTCTGTAGGAGATATGCCATGACCTGCTTGAAGCTGTGAGAATGGAATGACATGGTTAGGATCTTGTTGATGACATTACCTTAAGACTTACTTAGGAGGTGACTTTTGTAGGAGATATGCCATGACCTGCTTGAAGCTGTTAGAATGGAATGACATGGTTAGGATCTTGTTGATAACATTATCTTAAGACTTACTTAGGAGGTGACTTCTGTAAGAGATATGCCATGACCTGCTTGAAGCTGTGAGAATGGAATGACATGGTAGGGATCTTATTGATGACATTATCTTAAGACTTACTTAGGAGGTGACTTCTGTAGGAGATATGCCATGACCTGCTTGAAGCTGTGAGAATGGAATGACATGGTAGGGATCTTGTTGATGACGTTATCTTAAGATTTACTTAGGAAGTGACTTCTGTAGGAGATATGCCATGACCTGCTTGAAGCTGTGAGAATGGAATGACATGGTAGGGATCTTGTTGATGACATTATCTTAAGACTTACTTAGGAGGTGACTTCTGTAGGAGATATGCCATGACCTGCTTGAAGCTGTGAGAATGGAATGACATGGTTGGGATCTTGTTGATGACATTATCTTAAGACTTACTTAGGAGGTGACTTCTGTAGGAGATATGCCATGACCTGCTTGAAGCTGTGAGAATGGAATGACATGGTAGGGGTCTTGTTGATGATGTTATCTTAAGACTTACTTAGGAGGTGACTTCTGTAGGAGATATGCCATGACCTGCTTGAAGCTGTGAGAATGGAATGACATGGTAGGGATCTTGTTGATGACATTATCTTAAGACTTACTTAGGAGGTGACTTCTGTAGGAGATATGACATGACCTGCTTGAAGCTGTGAGAATGGAATGACATGGTTGGGATCTTATTGATGATATTATCTTAAGACTTACTTAGGAGGTGACTTCTGTAGGAGATATGCCATGACCTGCTTGAAGCTGTGAGAATGGAATGACATTGTATGGATCTTGTTGATGACATTATCTTAAGACTTACTTAGGAGGTGACTTCTGTAGGAGATATGCCATGACCTGCTTGAAGCTGTGAGAACAGAATGACATGGTAGGGATCTTGTTGATGACATTATCTTAAGACTTACTTAGGAGGTGACTTCTGTAGGAGATATGACATGACCTGCTTGAAGCTGTGAGAACAGAATGACATGGTATGGATCTTGTTGATGACATTATCTTAAGACTTACTTAGCAGCCGACTTCTGTAGGAGATATGCCATGACCTACTTGAAGCTGTGAGAATGGAATGACATGGTAGTGATCTTATTGATGACATTATCTTAAGACTAACTTAGGAGGTGACTTCTGTAGGAGATATGCCATGACCTGCTTGAAGCTGTGAGAATGGAATGACATGGTAGGGATCTTGTTGATGACATTATCTTAAGACTTACTTAGGAGGTGACTTCTGTAGGAGATATGCCATGACCTGCTTGAAGCTCTGAGAATGGAATGACATGGTAGGGATCTTGTTGATGACGTTATCTTAAGACTTACTTAGGAGGTGACTTCTGTAGGAGATATGCCATGACCTGCTTGAAGCTGTGAGAATGGAATGACATGGTAGGGGTCTTGTTGATGACATTATCTTAAGACTTACGTAGGAGGTGACTTCTGTAGGAGATATGCCATGACCTGCTTGAAGCTGTGAGAACAGAATGACATGGTAGGGATCTTGTTGATGACATTATCTTAAGACTTACTTAGGAGGTGACTTCTGTAGGAGATATGCCATGACCTGCTTGAAGCTGTGAGAATTGAATGACATTGTAGGGATCTTGTTGATGACGTTATCTTAAGACTTACTTAGGAGGTGACTTCTGTAGGAGATATGCCATGACCTGCTTGAAGCTGTGAGAACAGAATGACATGGTAGGGATCTTGTTGATGACATTATCTTAAGACTTACTTAGGAGGTGACTTCTGTAGGAGATATGACATGACCTGCTTGAAGCTGTGAGAACAGAATGACATGGTAGGGATCTTGTTGATGACATTATCTTAAGACTTACTTAGCAGGTGACTTCTGTAGGAGATATGCCATGACCTGCTTGAAGCTGTGAGAATGGAATGACATGGTTGGGATCTTGTTGATGACATTATCTTAAGACTTACTTAGGAGGTGACTTCTGTAGGAGATATGCCATGACCTGCTTGAAGCTGTGAGAATGGAATGACATTGTAGGGATCTTGTTGATGACATTATCTTAAGACTTACTTAGGAGGTGACTTCTGTAGGAGATATGCCATGACCTGCTTGAAGCTGTGAGAATGGAATGACATGGTAGGGATCTTATTGATGACATTATCTTAAGACTTACTTAGGAGGTGACTTCTGTAGGAGATATGCCATGGCCTGCTTGAAGCTGTGAGAACGGAATGACATGGTAGGGATCTTGTTGATGACATTATCTTAAGACTTACTTAGGAGGTGACTTCTGTAGGAGATATGCCATGACCTGCTTGAAGCTGTGAGAATTGAATGACATTGTAGGGATCTTGTTGATGACATTATCTTAAGACTTACTTAGGAGGTGACTTCTGTAGGAGATATGCCATGACCTGCTTGAAGCTGTGAGAATGGAATGACATTGTAGGGATCTTGTTGATGACATTATCTTAAGACTTACTTAGGAGGTGACTTCTGTAGGAGATATGCCATGACCTGCTTGAAGCTGTGAGAATGGAATGACATTGTAGGGATCTTGTTGATGACATTATCTTAAGACTTACTTAGGAGGTGACTTCTGTAGGAGATATGCCATGACCTGCTTGAAGCTGTGAGAATGGAATGACATTGTAGTGATCTTGTTGATGACATTATCTTAAGACTTACTTAGGAGGTGACTTCTGTAAGAGATATGCCATGACCTGCTTGAAGCTGTGAGAATGGAATGACATTGTAGTGATCTTGTTGATGACATCATCTTAAGACTTACTTAGGAGGTGACTTCTGTAGGAGATATGCCATGACCTGCTTGAAGCTGTGAGAATGGAATGACATGGTAGGGATCTTGTTGATGACATTATCTTAAGACTTACTTAGGAGGTGACTTTTGTAGGAGATATGCCATGACCTGCTTCAAGCTGTGAGAACAGAATGACATGGTAGGGATCTTGTTGATGACATTATCTTAAGACTTACTTAGGAGGTGACTTCTGTAGGAGATATGCCATGACCTGCTTGAAGCTGTGAGAATGGAATGACATGGTTAGGATCTTATTGATGACACTATCTTAAGACTTACTTAGGAGGTGACTTCTGTAGGAGATATGCCATGACCTGCTTCAAGCTGTGAGAACAGAATGACATGGTAGGGATCTTGTTGATGACATTATCTTAAGACTTACTTAGGAGGTGACTTCTGTAGGAGATATGCCATGACCTGCTTGAAGCTGTGAGAATGGAATGACATGGTTGGGATCTTGTTGATGACATTATCTTAAGACTTACTCAGGAGGTGACTTCTGTAGGAGATATGCCATGACCTGCTTGAAGCTGTGAGAATGGAATGACATGGTTGGGATCTTGTTGATGACATTATCTTAAGACTTACTTAGGAGGTGACTTCTGTAGGAGATATGCCATGACCTGCTTGAAGCTGTGAGAACAGAATGACATGGTTAGGATCTTATTGATGACATTATCTTAAGACTTACTCAGGAGGTGACTTTTGTAGGAGATATGCCATGACCTGCTTGAAGCTGTGAGAAAGGAATGACATGGTTGGGATCTTGTTGATGACATTATCTTAAGACTTACTTAGGAGGTGACTTTTGTAGGAGATATGCCATGACCTGCTTGAAGCTGTGAGAACAGAATGACATGGTTAGGATCTTATTGATGACATTATCTTAAGACTTACTCAGGAGGTGACTTCTGTAGGAGATATGCCATGACCTGCTTGAAGCTGTGAGAATGGAATGACATGGTTGGGATCTTGTTGATGACATTATCTGAAGACTTACTTAGGAGGTGACTTCTGTAGGAGATATGCCATGACCTGCTTGAAGCTGTGAGAATGGAATGACATGGTTGGGATCTTGTTGATGACATTATCTTAAGACTTACTTAGGAGGTGACTTTTGTAGGAGATATGCCATGACCTGCTTCAAGCTGTGAGAACAGAATGACATGGTAGGGATCTTGTTGATGACATTATCTTAAGACTTACTTAGGAGGTGACTTCTGTAGGAGATATGCCATGACCTGCTTCAAGCTGTGAGAACAGAATGACATGGTAGGGATCTTATTGATGACATTATCTTAAGACTTACTTAGGAGGTGACTTCTGTAGGAGATATGCCATGACCTGCTTGAAGCTGTGAGAATGGAATGACATGGTAGGGATCTTATTGATGAAATTATCTTAAGACTTACTTAGGAGGTGACTTCTGTAGGAGATATGCCATGACCTGCTTGAAGCTGTGAGAATGGAATGACATGGTAGGGATCTTATTGATGACATTATCTTAAGACTTACTTAGGAGGTGACTTCTGTAGGAGATATGCCATGACCTGCTTGAAGCTGTGAGAATGGAATGACATGGTTGGGATCTTGTTGATGACATTTCGTTTGGCCAGCCACGCGGCGGTCACTCCTTCAGCTCCTTCCTGGATACTGATGGACTGGTTGTTGTCATCACACAAATGTAACAAATTGTTGGACCTGAAATATCAAGAGTACTCAATATACAATCAGGTGAAAAACTAAATTGGTCCATTATTTATACTTAGAAAAAAATAAGACCTGATAGTTATCTATTAATGAAGATATCAGACCTGAGAATTATCTTTTTTACAAAATATTAGATTTAACAATTATCTGTTTTACAAAATATTAGACTTATCATTTAAGATATAAGACAATATAATTCTATATTTTGAAGATGATCGGAGAAATACAAGGATTTTCAGAATAATTAGTTATCACAGGTAATTGGAGAAATACAAGGATTTTCAGAATAATTAGTTATCACAGGTAATTGGAGAAATACAAGGATTTTCAGAATAATTAGTTATCAAAGGTAGTGGACTTATAATTTGATACATAAGAATCATTCATGTTTGAACTGCTAGTTCCCTGCTTGTCCTATCTCTTTCAGTATGCATATCAATAACAAATATATGGTACCTGATAGTAATGTCAGCTGGAAGGATTTTCATGAGACTGAAATAGTCTTCTCTAACTTGTTGACAACTGTCTGTTAACTTGTAAACACATAACTTTAAAACACTGAAAGAAAACATAAAAAGTATAATTATTTTTCTATAAGGATCATTAATCACTCGTAGACCTCGTGCTCCATTGTTGTATTAAAATAAAGACATGACCTTGTTTAACTTTGGTATCAAAAAAGGCTATCAGTCAAACAATTAAATAATTAACCTTGTACTTGTACAATAAACTCAACATAGATACCAGAATTAAAATTGTGAATGCCAGACAAACATTTCTTTTACAAAGAACTCAATTGTGACACTAGTACTTGTATTAAAATTAATAGCTAGCGCATGATACGCCTGTCACATTTTAAAGAATAAAGTTTAATATCTTCTTGATGTCATATCAGAAATTTATGAAAAACTGAAGAGAAGTTATCTTGATAGATATAAATCAATCATCAAAGTATAATGAAAACTGCTCAAAGCACTTTCAGGATATTGTCAAAAAAGTGGAAAATCATCACTTTTTTTTATGAATAAAATCCCATAAGGGCTATTCCAGAAAAAAATGTATGGGGGGGGGGGGTTGGAAGGCACATTGTATTAATAATACATGGGTGATGGGTATCAGAGCAATTTTTCACACTATAATGCACTATAATTCTCAATAACAATTAAAGTATGGGTGGCGGGTGCTGACAAAAACTGCCTTCTAACCCCCCTATACATTTTTTTCTGGAATAGCCCTAACTTAGAAACATAAAATCAAAAATTAATAAAAAACTAAAGGGAGCTTACGACAATTGATATAAACAATTCACCAAAGCATCATGAAAACTGCTGAAAGTATTTTTGAGTCATTGTACGAAAAATTGGAAAATTCCCCATTTTGTAATGAAAAAAAACCCCAGAACTCAGAAATGTTAAATAAAAAAGTTATAAAAAACGAAAGGGAGCTAACTTCCATAGTTATAAACAATTCACTTAAGTTTCATACAAATTGGTTGAAAAAAAGTAAAATCACAAAAATACTGAACTCAGAGGAAAATCAATTTCGGAAAGTCCTTAATCACATGGCAAAATCAAATAACAAAACGCATCAAAACGAATGGACAAGAACTGTCATTTTCCAGACTTGAAGTGATTTTTAGTTCTTGCTAGAGATTTTAACTTGGCCTTAAACATACCTTTGTATAACAGGCAGTGACAAGTTATTGACAATCTTAAAGATGTTGTGAAGATTTTGACAAACTGTAAGAGCTGTGTTTGACTCCTGTAAGTGTCCTGTAAAAGAATAACAATTCAACATGTCATTTCCATTATTTGTAAACAAACATTATTAAGAAGCTACATCCTTATTTGTGAACTTTAAAGAAATTTCTGATGTACAAATCAGCTCTATGTAAGATAAAGACAATCAAGCTGTCACATGTTCCATAAACTCTTTGACAAACATACTTATCTTTATTGTTTGAAATTATATCTTGAGTAATGTATAGACTATTGAATGCACTTTTCTTCCCTTATTGATATGAATAATGTTCAAGGAATACAAACAATTATTTGACAAAATCTTACCTAACTGAATGAGATTTCTAATCAAGTTAACAATATCTTACCTAACTGAATGAGATTTCTAATCAAGTTCACAATATCTTACCTAACTGAATGAGATTTCTAATCAAGTTCACAATATCTTACCTAACTGAATGAGATTTCTAATCAAGTTCACAATATCTTACCTAACTGAATGAGATTTCTAATCAAGTTAACAATATCTTACCTAACTGAATGAGATTTCTAATCAAGTTAACAATATCTTACCTAACTGAATGAGATTTCTAATCAAGTTAACAATATCTTACCTAACTGAATGAGATTTCTAATCAAGTTCACAATATCTTACCTAACTGAATGAGATTTCTAATCAAGTTCACAAAATCTTCACCAGTAAAGATGTAGGAACTTGTCTGTAGGCTGCTTACGATGTCAGACACCCACTTTAAACACAAACGTCTACAGCAAAACAATATCATTAAATAAACAGCAAAAATAAGTATCAGTCAACAATCTAAATATTATCAATGACAGACATATATATTAATATCCAATGAAAACTTTAAACACAATCAGGAACAGTAATACTGCTTAGGGAAAGATAGGACAGGATAGGTTTCCAAAACTAAAACTCTCACTTCAAATTTTGATAGCATGGTTTGTATGAATTGTTTCCTGAAAATATAATAAAGGAGTAGGTCCAGTTTGACCCCAAAATATAGCAGTTTTATAAAATTGTTAAAATGTAAACTTTTAGTTATTTAATGGAAAGTAAAATGCTTCTGCTGCATAAATATGGGCTAAATCATTGAAATCGTAACAATTTTATCATTTTAGTTAAATTCTAGACGGTTTCCATCTTAAACGAAAGTGGCCACATTTATGTTCGTTCTTAATATTGAAATGTAAGTTGTATTTGATGATAATACATAACATATATAAAGGTTGAAGATGAACATAGATGCGGCCACTTTCATTTTTGACCAAAAACATCTGAAAAGTGACACTTTTGGGCATATTCGATAGATTTTTCATATTTCAGCTTGAATTTGAGCGATTTTAATGACTAAATCAGTTAAAATCATTCACATTAACCAATTGAATCAACTGAAAAAGACACTATAGTGTTTAAAAAGTGTCCAAAATCTTTCGTCAGATGAACTTGAAATTTGAGGCTAAAATCTGCCCTTACCTGACCTAGTCCTTTGCATTATTGTTCAATGTTCATAATCAAAGCCTGAAAGGCTGTAAAAGCAATTGCTGCCATGTTTATGTTTTGGGGACTTTTTTTTCATCCACATATATTTAAGAATTAAACATGACAGGAGTGTTGTCTAGTGAGAATTAAGAAGGTTTTAACTTTATATCAATTAAAGACTTTAGCAGAAAGTCATTTTTAATATGTTTTATATTTCACAAGGAGACAACACGTTTACCAGGCTAAAGTTGGGTTCAGATATACATGTGCTGAAACATATAACTCCAAGAGAAATTATTATGGATTATCCCCTAGTAGTGTTTGTAACTGGGCAATAATTTCCTTTATTGATTTAATTTTCATAATTAATTTAAATTTAACACTTCAGTTAAAACATTTCAACTTTCCAGACGCAAATGTTGAAAAACGGAAAAGAAACAAAATATTTTACAAGACATAAACATGTAAAAAATAAATATATATATTTCAGCTGACTAAAAATATTTTCATAATGTTACTTTGTCATCATTTCTTAAAAACTAAGTCCCAAACGTTATTGCTCAGTTGATATGTGTCATCCTCATGCGGTACGAGATAACTATAATTCTCATGCAATCCCGAAAAGAGGGGCCATCACAGACAAACATGACATTAAATCGTCATTATACGAACAAGAACAAACAGCTCTAAGTTGCTTTGATATCTATCCAATTTTCAGGAAACATTGTGAAAATGATCTTCAATATTTCGAAAACATGTGAAATAAAATTGCAAACACGGTGGACGGTCGAGGGTCAACAAACGTAGTAGACTCGTCCATTGGAAAGACGAGGATAATGGTTTCATCATTTGTCATGCATACCCAGTTTTGAATATGATATCCAAAAAGGATGTACTTTTTTTAATCTATGAAACTAGAAAATTCCAAATTGTAAATATCTCTTCATCTGGACTTGGCATCTATCACGTTTGGACGGGTCCATTTCATTAGTAAGGTGATCGATAAATCTTACGGAGTTATGACAAAAAAGGAAAACAAACTTATTGTTATGTGTTTTTAACAAGGGTTTCGTTCCTCCAAATTATTTGCGCAAACAAATCAACAAAATACGTCAGTTAACTTTGTCTATTTTTAGATTACAGGTAATCATTTGAGATCATTTGACACTACGTATAACCTGATAACCTGTGTAGTGATTTTGATTTTACGATAAATTTATGAATGAACGACAATTTTATGAATGAACAAGAGCACCAGTGACCTCTTTCTTAAAAAAACACCAATTAAACATATAAAACCGTATATTCAGTCAAATTTTCAATACTAAATCAACAACTGAAATGATTCCATATTTTGTTGAAACATCGTACGAACGGAAAACGGAATCGCAGGTATAAAAATGCATTTTTTTCACTCGGACGTCTATATTTTTTGATAGTCAAACGGTTGTCCCCCTAAATACAAAAATACATCTACAAGAACGTATGCTGAAACTTCTTAAATCCACTAACGTTTTTCAAAAGTTTCAAGCTATGTATTGCATTAGAAAACTTACATAGGTGTTTAAGAATGACAGACCAGGAGCCTGTTTAACAAAATACTATGGCTTGATCTGGGCGGAGTCTCTGATCTGGGTCACAAAGATGGCCATACGCGACGGCATGAAAGCAATTGCTTTAAAAATGATTGAATAAACAGTATATATAAACAATACCTGCTATCGAATGATACTGAGGGATCTGCTAACAATGTTGACAATAGCTGTATAATGTGAGAGAATATCCCACTGGTGGTGGCATTGGCCATCACTGAACCTTCCTGTAAATTACTCTGGGTCAAATGGCTGCTTGATATAAAATGTCCATGTCTGGAAAATGTCAAAAATATTTAGGTTACTTTGAGTAATGCATTGAAATAACTCTGGTAAATATTATGGTTCAGTCTGATTGGTATCTGTGTAGATTTTGTTTTGATTATACTATGTTTGCTGTTTGCAGTAGTTGTTTATCTGTTAAAAACAAAAGATGAGCTGTCAAACTGACAACAAACAAGCTTTTCTATATTTTGAAAAGCTCTTTCATGGTGTTTTTTTTAACCTGCCACATTCTATATAAAAAAAGAGATGTGGTATGATTTGCCAATGAGACATCTATCCACTAAAATTCAAACGAAGGGGATGTCAGCAATTAAAGACAATTAAATGCAAACAACTAAAGGCCTCTACATCTACTTTCTTAATATCAAATTTTAAGAACATTGGCTGAATAGCTTATATTGTAGCATAGAAACCACATAAACCAATTTCAATTTGTTATTCAAAGTATTAAATTAACATGGCATAAAGAACTGCAGGGAACATTTCACAATATATTTCTTACCTGGTACAATGTGAATACAAAGTATTTAACATGGCATAATGAACTGCAGGGAACATTTCACAAATGGTATTTTCCACAGGATTGAAATGATGGCTTATCAAATTAAATAGGCTTGGAGATAAAGCCCACATCTGAAAAGAAAGAAAACAAATGAAACAAGCATATAAACAGAACCCATATCTGAAATATATACATTAAATAGGCTGGGATAGTGTTGGTCTAATTAAATGAAGGCAAAAGTTAAGGACAAGTCAGGGTCTGTTTGAATAATACTTACAGCTGTTAGATAAGTTTAATTATTACATTGGTTGCAATGTATTACATTGATTTCCCAGTTAGATAAAAACTGATAATTTCACATGTGAAATAAACGTGGTTATTTCACTCTCTGACGTCATACAACAATAGGCGTTGTCAAAACGTCGAAACAAAACATGCGTAGAAAAAACATATAGTTCCTTACATTTTCTACATTAATTTCATAAAAAAAAACAATTTACAATGTAATAAAAAGTATAACTAATTGCCGTATTTGAATATCAAAAATAAGGCAATTTGTGACCGAACGCCGCTATGGATAAAACTCGTGCTGCGCACTTGTTTAATCCATGCGTCGTTCGGTCATGCGTTGTCTTATTTTTTTATTTTCAAATGCGGAGATTAGTTATACTATAAGTAATTCAGATCTCAGTTAGATCACACAGGTTAAATATGTCCTTTGTCAGGGCCTATTTGATTTTATACTTATAGCTTTGTAATTCAGATCTCAGTTAGATCACACAGGTTAAATATGTCCTTTGTCAGGGCCTATTTGATTTTATAATTATAGCTTTGTAATTCAGATCTCAGTTAGATCACACAGGTTAAATATGTCCCCTGTCAGGGCCTATTTGATTTTATACTTATAGCTTTGTATTTCAGATCTCAACTTAGACACACAGGTTAAATATATCCCCATTTCGGGTGTCTTTGATTAAATACTTACAGCTATTAAGTTAGTTTTGGTATTACATATCTCCGCTAGAGCACAAAGTATACCCCCCCCCCCCCCCATTTAGAGTGTCTTTGATTAAATACTTACAGCTATTAAGTTAGTTTTGGTATTACATATCTAAGCTAGGTCACAAAGTATACCCCCTCCCCCATTTAAAGTCTCTTTAATTAAATACTTACAGCTATTAAGTTAGTTTTGGTATTACATATCTCCGCTAGGGCACACAGATTAAATATACAGACAGCTTCAGCTTGTTTTAATGGATAATCTTCTTGATCAAATGGATTAGCCGGGATAACACAGATGTCATTCTCTGTATCAGTTTCATGTAGTAAGATGTTGTAAGCCCTCTGTAAATCACCTACTACAAATCTACAATAAATATGTAAATATGTATTTCTATTCTCTTGTATCACAAAGTAGTAATGAATTATAAGATATTCTTGATATTGTGAAATATTAAGTGATCTGTAATGGAACCTAAGGTTTAAGATTTTACATTTAAACAAAATTCCTTTTAACCTGTGACTAAGGTATTATAGGCATCAGTTTATCAATTAGACTGAGTGAGAACGCCCTTGTATTAATATGTATAATAATATGGGAGATCATACAAAAGGACCTGCTTGTAAGCTTCATAAACAATATTCTTTGAGGCCACTGAAATATTTGTCCCTCCAAAGCATACCCTATATTTATCCCTCCAAAGCATACCCTATATTTGTCCCTCCAAAGCATACCCTATGTTTGTAGACTATAACAGCAGTGAATACTTTTATTACTACTTTCAAATTTTTTTTATAATGTAAACCCTTTTGGAGCCATCAGTTTTCCAACATTCCTCTAGATCTAATTTGTCTGTGTATGCTATAAGAGGACCTACTTGTAAGCTTCTTCTAACAATGGAACACTTTTTAGAGCCATCAGTTCATGGTATATTGAAACTGTCTGTTGAATGATCTGAAATAAAACCAATGTTTGAGATATCTACATTTTATTATAAATGATTCATACAAACAGTCAATGATAACTACATTAATGGTCACTTACTTATTGGTAATATGACGTGTTATCAAATAGAAACTGAAGTTGTACACTGATTCCTTTACTACAACCAATTTATTATTGTGGTATTTGTGGTGTGGTACTTGTGGTACCATGGAAGAGGCAATACCAAACTGGTTCAACTGGTTCCCTTACTAGCTTATCTATTATTGCGGTACCATGTTAGAGGCTATACCAGACAGGTGGTCAACTGGTTCTTTTACTAACCAATCTATGATTGTGGTACCATGGTAGAGATTATACCAGACAGGTGGTCAACTGGTTCTTTTACTAACCAATCTATGTTTGTGGTACCATGGTAGAGATTATACCAGACAGGTGGTCAACTGGTTCTTTTACTAACCAATCTATGATTGCGGTACCATGTTAGAGGCTATACCAGACAGGTGGTCAACTGGTTCTCTTACTAACCAATCTATTATTGTGGTACCATGTTAGAGGCTATACCAGACAGGTGGTCAACTGGTTCCCTTACTAGCCAATCTATTATTGCGGTACCATGTTAGAGGCTATACCAAACAGGTGGTCAACTGGTTCTCTTACTAACCAATCTATGATTGCGGTACCATGTTAGAGGCTATACCAGACAGGCGGTCAACTGGTTCCCTTACTAGCCAATCTATTATTGCGGTACCATGTTAGAGGCTATACCAGGGTGGTCAACTGGTTCTCTTACTAACCAATCTATGATTGCGGTACCATGTTAGAGGCTATACCAGACAGGTGGTCAACTGGTTCCCATACTAGCCAATCTATTATTGCGGTACCATGTTAGAGGCTATACCAGACAGGTGGTCAACTGGTTCCCTTACTAGCCAATCTATTATTGTGGTACCATGTTAGAGGCTATACCAGACAGGTGGTCAACTGGTTCCCATACTAGCCAATCTATTATTGTGGTACCATGTTAGAGGCTATACCAGACAGGTGGTCAACTGGTTCCCTTACTAACCAATCTATGATTGCGGTACCATGTTAGAGGCTATACCAGGGTGGTCAACTGGTTCTCTTACTAACCAATCTATGATTGCGGTACCATGTTAGAGGCTATACCAGACAGGTGGTCAACTGGTTCCCTTACTAGCCAATCTATGATTGTGGTACCATGTTAGAGGCTATACCAGACAGGTGGTCAACTGGTTCCCTTACTAGCCAATCTATTATTGTGGTACCATGTTAGAGGCTATACCAGACAGGTGGTCAACTGGTTCCCTTACTAGCCAATCTATTATTGCGGTACCATGATAGTGGCAATACTATGGCACTGTAGGGGAATCTAACAGCTCGGATACAAACAGTACTTACCATTTCATTATGTGAGAATCTTGTGTGCTGTAACATGGTTGATGGTGCTAACAGCTGGGAAACAAAACTGACAGGTAAACTGGTTCCAAAATACTCAATCACCTGTAAAACAATTCTGTAACTTAAAGTACTGGTTACATCTTATACTGAGCCAAAAAAGTTTAGCAACAAAAATATGAAATTTTATTCTATTACAAAATTGTAACAACATATGATTTTAATAATAAAAAATGAAATTATGACATGTCAGAAGCAACATAAATGTTTATCACTCACATTCATTAGGATTTTCTTTGTATGGAGCTCGGGAGGGTCAAAACGCGAAAATGAGTAAAGTGCTTTTCAAAACCGATTTCTCGGCCATGGCCCAAGTGCGTCAATAAAGGATTGGCAGGCACACCAGCAGCTTCCCTTAGTCTATGCACTACTCTTGTGGCCAGAAAAAACTTGTTACGTGTTAATGAAAAGCGAAAGTAGCGCTCCTCCCTTGACGATGGGTTTTATTGGTGTACGACATATCGACCAATCCCATGCAGTTGCAAATTGTCAATATCTGTTTGTTAGTCACTAAACTGTTGGTTTATGCACATTAAATTGAGCCACAACATCAGAAACACTCATTCTGGCATCAACCATTCCAAGAGCCATCTGACAGTCATTTTCGGGGAGGCCAGGTTGGCGCCCCATACAATTTTTTCAAATTTTTTTGTGTTTTTCTTACCAATGGTGTGTTTCTGAACGTAAATGACATATTTTTTTTAATTTAAAAAAAAAAATACAGATACAGAAAGTAAAACACAAATTACACGTAGAAGGCTAAAATGGCGCGAAATCAATCATCCAGAAAAAAGTAAGACTGTTAAAAATTACAGGTAAAACTAAGGATTATATCAATGATGTTTAAAAAAAAATATGCAGAAACAACAAAAGAAAAATCGAAAAAAAAAGTGTTGCTAAACTTTTTTGGCTCAGTATATATCATGACTTTGAAAATAAAAAAAATATATTTTCATCAAATATTCAGATGTTAATAGGAGGCCTTCAAACATTTTACGTTCAACAAAAGTAGGAAAAATAACAATTAGCTTCATTATGAAATTTTGTTGTTTAATTAATAATTACTCACAACATCATTTTCTTTAAAGGGTTGTATGCAATACAATATTGTTTATGACTATGTTGTAGCTCATCTTTAATTTTAACCAAAACTATATCAGTGTATATCTCATATAGTCATTTAAGTTCAAATACCAAGTGGCATTTTTATTACCAATCAAGCATTGCAAACAAAAATTAGTGTAAAATGAAGATTTTAAAATCTAATGTCAATTAAATGACTGAAATTTATTTCTGTACTTTTTTTTTCATGACCTTGATTCAAAATTCTGTTTTGGTCATTGACATTTCATATTAAGACTTGACGCTTCACATCCCTTCTACTCAAACATTGTTGATATAATATTAACATATGTCTTATGGCACTTTTGTGTCAGTCTTATACTATAATACTGAGGAGTTATTTATCTGCTGTTTTAAGAAAGTCAAAATTTCTGTTGCAAAACTTCTTGAAATGTTAGATAAATATTTCTTTCCTCTGAATGCAATTTTTTCTAAACTATATTGTGATCTACCATACCTTCTGTGTGAGTGACAACAGTGAAGTTATATACTGATTTGACACCATCTTAACAGTACATGTCTGTAGAAGTATAAATGGTAGAATGGACTCCATACAATGTACTGAATCCGTTCCAAGTTGTCCCATCATTAACTTTATACACTTGTGTGCTGAAAAATATAGAAATGATGAGAACTGAATGCAAAGATTTATATCTGTATAAACAGGAAAATAATCAAGGAACTTATGTTTGATTCAAGTATCTACAATGTTTTAAATTGATTTATATTATATATTTGTGACAGGTCTTACCCGAAATTAGGAGATATTCAGAGAAGTAATGTTTGGCTGTTGTATCTACACTCTTGACGATTCTGTCCAATATCTACAAAATAAATACACATTTTAACAAGAATGTGTCCCTAGTACACAGATACTGCACTCACACTATCATTTTCTATGTTAAGTGGACCACAAAACTCTAATTTGGCATTAAAATTAGAAAGATCATATCATAGGGAACATGTGTATCAATTTTCAAGTTGATTGGACTGCAACTTCATTAAAATCTACCTTGACCAAATACTATAACCTGGAGCGGGACAGACATACAAACAAACGGACAGACAAACAAATGAACCGACTAATGGACAGAGGCAATGACCAGAAAACATAATGCCCCTCTACTAAAGTTTGGTAGGCAGGGCTTAACCCTTTCACCGATTGCTGCCCAGACAGAGGCTACTCTGAGACGATGGCTTCCCTGGTTACTATTACTCAAGTGGGAGGTCTTCATAATAAATGCCAATAAAAACTTGTTTGTACTTATTTGTGTATTTATTTCATTCACTAACACCCTGTACACAGTTTTGTTCATGTTTTGATATTTTTTTCTTCATAAAAATTCAAATTTTCCAATTTCGGCATATTTTGGGTGAAATTCTCAAAATTCTGCTTTTTAACCCCAAATCGTAATTTTTTAACCCAAAACAGGAAAATTTTGAAAAATTTTATGAGGCTGTACAAATTCCTCACATTGAACGATGTCCATTCCAAGTGTTTTGTACATAAAACCACGTTTTGAGTCAAAAAAGTATACTAGCTTGGCTTCAATTCTTCCATATTCTTTCAAAAAAAATGTTCCCTCATTTCAAATTCTCGTAAATTTCCTCTGATTTTGACACGGTTTTCAACAAACAGAACCGCCATGTTTACACTTTCATCTGGGTATTCATCAAAGAAAGATAACTCATGTTTGCACTGTTTTGAGCGGGAAACATAAAAGAGGTATTCCAATCCCTATAAAACGGGACTCCTCGTCAGCTGTTTGAAGCGTGAATCCCGGTAAACCGGGACTCATCGGCGAAAGGGTTAAAAACAAGATGAAATAATTCTTTTTCTTAGCTTAACTGTTAACTCATAACATAAATAATTAACAAACCTCCAAGAAATGCTCATATGCCAGTGGCCATTGTCATTTTGTTATTCTAAAATTCCTTGAATTTTGATGAGAAATGGCTGTCCCAATTAATAGATTAACATTATATTAACTTCTCACATCTCAAAATTCCTCTAATCTCAGAGTATTTTCAGATGAACTTAACCAATGACTAGAGTTGACAGTCTGAGATATATCATGTACTCTAACCTCTAGAACTTAACCAATGACTAGAGTTGACAGTCTGTGATATATCATGTACTCTAACCTCTAGAACTTAACTAATGACTAGAGTTGACAGTCTGTGATATGTCATGTATTCTAACCTCTAGAACTTAACCAATGACTAGAGTTGACAGTCTGAGATATATCATGTACTCTAACCTCTAGAACTTAACCAATGACTAGAGTTGACAGTCTGAGATATATCATGTACTCTAACCTCTAGAACTTAACCAATGACTAGAGTTGACAGTCTGAGATATATCATGTACTCTAACCTCTAGAACTTAACTAATGACTAGAGTTGACAGTCTGAGATATATCATGTACTCTAACCTCTAGAACTTAACCAATGACTAGAGTTGCCAGTCTGAGATATATCATGTACTCTAACCTCTAGAACTTAACCAATGACTAGAGTTGACAGTCTGAGATATATCATGTATTCTAACCTCTAGAACTTAACCAATGACTAGAGTTGACAGTCTGAGATATATCATGTACTCTAACCTCTAGAACTTAACTAATGACTAGAGTTGACAGTCTGAGATATATCATGTATTCTAACCTCTAGAACTTAACCAATGACTAGAGTTGACAGTCTGAGATATATCATGTATTCTAACCTCTAGAACTTAACTAATGACTAGAGTTGACAGTCTGAGATATATCATGTACTCTAACCTCTAGAACTTAACTAATGACTAGAGTTGACAGTCTGAGATATATCATGTATTCTAACCTCTAGAACTTAACCAATGACTAGAGTTGACAGTCTGAGATATATCATGTACTCTAACCTCTAGAACTTAACTAATGACTAGAGTTGACAGTCTGAGATATATCATGTACTCTAACCTCTAGAACTTAACCAATGACTAGAGTTGACAGTCTGAGATATATCATGTACTCTAACCTCTAGAACTTAACCAATGACTAGAGTTGACAGTCTGAGATATATCATGTACTCTAACCTCTAGAACTTAACCAATGACTAGAGTTGACAGTCTGAGATATATCATGTATTCTAACCTCTAGAACTTAACTAATGACTAGAGTTGACAGTCTGAGATATATCATGTACTCTAACCTCTAGAACTTAACTAATGACTAGAGTTGACAGTCTGAGATATATCATGTATTCTAACCTCTAGAACTTAACCAATGACTAGAGTTGACAGTCTGAGATATATCATGTACTCTAACCTCTAGAACTTAACTAATGACTAGAGTTGACAGTCTGAGATATATCATGTACTCTAACCTCTAGAACTTAACCAATGACTAGAGTTGACAGTCTGAGATATATCATGTATTCTAACCTCTAGAACTTAACCAATGACTAGAGTTGACAGTCTGAGATATATCATGTACTCTAACCTCTAGAACTTAACCAATGACTAGAGTTGACAGTCTGAGATATATCATGTATTCTAACCTCTAGAACTTAACCAATGACTAGAGTTGACAGTCTGAGATATATCATCTAACCTCTAGAACTTAACTAATGACTAGAGTTGACAGTCTGAGATATGTCATGTATTCTAACCTCTAGAACTTAACCAATGACTAGAGTTGACAGTCTGAGATATATCATGTACTCTAACCTCTAGAACTTAACCAATGACTAGAGTTGACAGTCTGAGATATATCATGTACTCTAACCTCTAGAACTTAACTAATGACTAGAGTTGACAGTCTGTGATATGTCATGTATTCTAACCTCTAGAACTTAACCAATGACTAGAGTTGACAGTCTGAGATATATCATGTACTCTAACCTCTAGAACTTAACCAATGACTAGAGTTGACAGTCTGAGATATATCATGTACTCTAACCTCTAGAACTTAACCAATGACTAGAGTTGACAGTCTGAGATATATCATGTACTCTAACCTCTAGAACTTAACTAATGACTAGAGTTGACAGTCTGAGATATATCATGTACTCTAACCTCTAGAACTTAACCAATGACTAGAGTTGCCAGTCTGAGATATATCATGTACTCTAACCTCTAGAACTTAACCAATGACTAGAGTTGACAGTCTGAGATATATCATGTATTCTAACCTCTAGAACTTAACCAATGACTAGAGTTGAGTCTGAGATATATCATGTACTCTAACCTCTAGAACTTAACTAATGACTAGAGTTGACAGTCTGAGATATATCATGTATTCTAACCTCTAGAACTTAACCAATGACTAGAGTTGACAGTCTGAGATATATCATGTACTCTAACCTCTAGAACTTAACCAATGACTAGAGTTGACAGTCTGAGATATATCATCTAACCTCTAGAACTTAACTAATGACTAGAGTTGACAGTCTGAGATATGTCATGTATTCTAACCTCTAGAACTTAACCAATGACTAGAGTTGACAGTCTGAGATATATCATGTACTCTAACCTCTAGAACTTAACCAATGACTAGAGTTGACAGTCTGAGATATATCATGTACTCTAACCTCTAGAACTTAACTAATGACTAGAGTTGACAGTCTGTGATATGTCATGTATTCTAACCTCTAGAACTTAACCAATGACTAGAGTTGACAGTCTGAGATATATCATGTACTCTAACCTCTAGAACTTAACCAATGACTAGAGTTGACAGTCTGAGATATATCATGTACTCTAACCTCTAGAACTTAACTAATGACTAGAGTTGACAGTCTGTGATATGTCATGTATTCTAACCTCTAGAACTTAACCAATGACTAGAGTTGACAGTCTGAGATATATCATGTACTCTAACCTCTAGAACTTAACCAATGACTAGAGTTGACAGTCTGAGATATATCATGTACTCTAACCTCTAGAACTTAACTAATGACTAGAGTTGACAGTCTGAGATATATCATGTACTCTAACCTCTAGAACTTAACCAATGACTAGAGTTGACAGTTTGAGATATATCATGTACTCTAACCTCTAGAACTTAACCAATGACTAGAGTTGACAGTCTGTGATATGTCATGTATTCTAACCTCTAGAACTTAACCAATGACTAGAGTTGACAGTCTGAGATATATCATGTACTCTAACCTCTAGAACTTAACTAATGACTAGAGTTGACAGTCTGTGATATGTCATGTATTCTAACCTCTAGAACTTAACCAATGACTAGAGTTGACAGTCTGAGATATATCATGTACTCTAACCTCTAGAACTTAACCAATGACTAGAGTTGACAGTCTGAGATATATCATGTACTCTAACCTCTAGAACTTAACCAATGACTAGAGTTGACAGTCTGAGATATATCATGTATTCTAACCTCTAGAACTTCATCTGTTGTCATGTCTGTTCCTTTTGTACCAGAGAAACTGTCTCCTAAACTTTGGATAACTGTTGTGAAAACTTTGAGTAGAGCTGTGATCTTAATGATGCATTCCTCAGGAAGTGGTAATTCTTCATCAGGGTAAGCTTGTCCAGAGAAACTGTATGTCAAATCCTATAATACCATAAAATATATAGAGAGTACCAAAAGACAACTACCCACTGGCAGAAAACTAGGATCACTTAGAAATGTTCATATCTCAAAATGTGTACAATAATATTGATATTAAGAGAGATGAAAAAGAGGAAATAATATTATTTAAGTGTCCTTTTTGGTGTAAGGGATGTATAAATACCCTGCCACGTCTGGTCTGTGTTTGTGTTAATGTTTTCGTATCAATCTGATGACTTTTCAACTGATCTTTATAGAACAACTGTTGTTTGTTAGTTAACATTAGTTTTTACTGCCTCTTTGGTATCTCCTCCCCCCTTATTCCCCTTTAAGTATAACCACAGAGGCACTAGTTTAAATATTACTCTAATCATTCATTCAAAAAACAATGTGCTACATCTATATCGTGAAATAAATAATAAACTCCTTAAACATTTTACAGGTTTTAAATGAATATAACAAACCTCAGCATAGGCTTCCATATCC
The DNA here is from genome assembly GCF_036588685.1 of Mytilus trossulus. Classification (NCBI taxonomy): domain Eukaryota; kingdom Metazoa; phylum Mollusca; class Bivalvia; order Mytilida; family Mytilidae; genus Mytilus; species Mytilus trossulus. The sequence goes on from NC_086379.1 coordinate 85,073,411, forward strand.
TCCAAGAATTGTCCCAGTAGAGTGATGGAGAAGTTAAAATCAACGACCCAATAGGGGTTCATTTCTATCAAAGCTTTAGAAGTAAACGTAGTCAAGCTATCTTTCTGTGTTGTGTCAATATGCCAACCAACTAGTATATCTACTGTATCCTGGAAATAAAAGTTCAAAATCAATAATCAGAGACTGGTTCCTGTCAATAGATATCTATTAAATTCTAATATAGAGAAGTACCAGTCAGTCCTAACTAGTCCATTGTATTCAAAATAGATATCTATTAAATTATAATAGAGAGAAGTACTTGTCAGTCCTAACTAGTCCATTGTATTCAAAATAGATATCTATCAAGTTCTAATATAGAGAAGTACCAGTCAGTCCTAACTAGTCTCTTGTATTCAATTAATTAGCTGTACTACTACCAATATTTAACCCTAAACATTGGACAAAAATGAGGTTTATACACGACTATGTTCAATTTCAACACTGATTGTAATACATTGTATGCTTGCTTTGAAAAGCCAAGAAAATTAAAGCAGTACAATAAACTGAATTTAAAAGAGCTGATTATCAAAACTAGGATGAACACTAAAAAACCAATGTAATTTTATTTTGTGAAAATTGTAAATTTAGGTTTTAGAGGGTAGCACACATGCATTAAATGTATTGTTGATTTCTATGCCCATAGAAAGCAATTACTGAATATTCAGTGAAGCTCTGTTCAGGGGAATTTAATAGGTGTTTCCTTACACTATGTGTTATAAATGCATGGCTATAATAATTAGATTTGTATCTTACCCTAAAATGTGATGTAAACACATGACTATAATGTTTAGATATGTGTAGAATGATGTTGACCACGGCCATGAGGACTTCTGGAGTGTCTGCATTCTCTAACAATGTCTGTACATTAGCCATAACCATCTATAAAGTAATAATGTTACATTATATATCGCCATAAAATCTTATTTTCTAAGATAAATATCATCTCAGTTCTTGTGGATGTAAATAATGTGTTGCAATAGCTAATTTAACATTCTTAAATTAATGTTAATAATAACAAAACTTGAGTTAGCCATATTAATTAAAAAATAATAGAGCATGGTAAATATGGACTATATAGTTTTTTATAGTGTTTCTTTCTATGTTGTGATGTTATACTATTATTTCAGAAAAAGGAAAAGGTTTGGTACCATTAAAACGTTTAATCCCGCAGCAAATGTTTGCACCTGTTCTAAGTCAGGAATCTGATGAACAGTGGTTGTCCTCTGTGTATGTCGTTCATACATGTTTCTTGATTCTTGTTCTCATATAGATTGAATTTTAAAATAAATTGACAAAATTGTGAAAAGTTTTGGACTATACAATAAATAACTAATTTTCTTCACAAAACTATATCTCTATGAAAATCTAATTGTAAGTATGTATTACTGGCATCAGACTGGCAGCAGCTTGCTTCTTCTCTTCATACTTCAATGTCTGAAACAATATTTAGGTTTAATAATGATAAATCAAATGATATGTTTAAATGATAATTGACATTGGTATGACACAAAGGAAATGTTCGGTAATAACTTGTTAGACTGCACCTGTCTTGTTGGTATTTGCTAAACAAAGTCAGTCAAATGAAATGTTTCAATCTTAATAACTTGTTAGACTATAGCTGTCTTGTTTGTATTGCTAAACAGATGACAATTTTTGGTGTTCAAAATAATTATCTTAAAATTAGTACCTTGCAAGATTTAAACAAACATTTCAATTTTTAAACGAAAAATGAGGACACTTATGGAATTTGCTTTAATTATTTCTCAAAACAGCCATGTACAAAAATCACAAAGATAATAAATTTACCTCTAGCAGTGAGTCCATGTAGAGAAGTTTGGCTTTATTATTATCATCGTCAATGACGTTGTTAATCTGTCCAAACAGCCATTGGTAATACCTGAGGGAAATAAATTTATATTAACATTTGTTACAATGTATAAACACACTGTGAAACATTAAATGTTAATTAACCACTTAAGTTAATGTGACAGAACTCTATAAAATTTTTACATTCTGCATTATTCGATTATATCATATTTATATACAGAGTAGGTCTAAATATTAGGTATAAGTATGTTAATAATTAACAGCGAGCTATTATTTCTAACAAAATTGTGTCTTAAGGTTCCTGAAAATGTTAATTAACCTGTGTCCATCATGTCCCATAATTCCTCCAACAAGTCCGATACAAATAGCCACATCTTGCTTCAACTCTCTGCTAGCTCTGAAGATAAAATCATAACATTGCTATTAATTTGTTAAATAAACTTTATTTGGTGAAATTGTTGATTTATCTCCTTTCTAATATGCCTAATAGATGTAATAGATTCATAACAGTAGAATCTTGTTTATCTCCTTTCTAATATGCCTAATATATTCATAACAGTAGAATCTTGTTTATCTCCTTTCTAATATGCCTAATATATTCATAACAGTAGAATCTTGTTTATCTTCTTAATTAACAAATGTATTTGTTTGGTTTACTACTGACCTGACTATAAAACTCAGATATGTTGTGTTGTGTATAATCCTTGTAACTCACATGGCATCTTTTGATATAGATTTACTTTGTTTTGTGTACAATTTTCAATGTAGAAATCAAATCAAAGGATTACATCTTGATGCTGATGGTAAAAATAAAGGTTAGACACTTTCCATAGTGCAGCAGTCAATATACAGAAATTATTCATTTTATTGAATACTTCTTTTTTGTTGGAATTTAAAAAAACTCACCTTTCAAAATAAACATGTTGAAGAGAACTGAGGATATCATCTGCTACTTTAGAAGCAGCCTGAAACAACAAGATAATACAAATATTAGGAGAAGCAGCCTGAAACAACAAGATAATACAAATATTAGGAGAAGCAGCCTGAAACAACAAAATAATACAAATTTCAAGCATCAATGAATGTAGCAGTTCTCTGTGATAAATACAAGATAACATTGATCATGTATAGGTTCGAGTACACAGTTATCCTCCCTTGATTTTCGTTGTCCACGAATATAGTCCCTAGTGTGGACAGTGTGTTACTTGTCATTTTTTTTTATATCCCTTCCAAATTTATTTATTTATGTTTTATGCCTCAAGTAGCAAGAAAGGGGATAAAATTACACTGTTAAAAAATTTGATCCATGAATAATAATGTAAATTAGTGATTTAGTCCAGTTGAAAAAGGTAAAAAAATAGCATTTTGGAAGCTGTCAAAAGATTTCAAGACCCCCTTTACATAAAATTGTCCATATTCTGAGTTAGAGCTGATAAAGTTTTCTATAATTTTGATATAATTTGTCCCAAAAGTAGTACAACACACTGTAAATATATTATTGAGAAAGCGCATTTATTGTCTATTGAAATGCACTACGAAATAACTGTGTACTCGGACTTTGTATTTAATGTATTAACATATAATTGCCAGTTTTTTAATGACTACCATTTTCCCAATTATTTCATTGTTTATGGTCATGGCATGATAAATACAGCCAATCAAGACAAAAATTTAAATTTCTTTCAACTATACAGTTTAAATTATTAGTTTTTTCATGATTTTGAGAATACTTTATGAGGACACCAATTGCTTAACATCCAATTACCATGATCACAAGTCCTTTTAAAGTTTCAGCAAAATTTGCAGTAAGCTTTAGTTTGTAGGCAAAGGAATGATGTTTTTTTACATTCTGTTTACAATATATACAATTTTTTCTGTGTCTGGAATGATAAACACTGTAATATTCTATATATGTATTTATAAGTTCACCTTGATGCCCTCTTGTGTTTTAAGATAATCTTTCAACTGTTTTGCTGATGATAATCTTCTCTCTTTGTCAGAATCCCGACTAACTCTTCTAATGTACTTTGACAATCTTGATTCATCATTAAAACTTTTGCTTGGTTCTACTAAAACAAAGACATATGATATAAAATTTGATATTAATAATGACTTAGTATAAATCTACTTATTGGACAAAAACAAATGATGTCATTCATTCACTTTCAAACAGAAATTTCAGTATTATTTTGAGTTATTTATATGAACAATCAATGCTCCATAACAATCCATTAGCTTTAAAATTTGTCCATGCATTTTTATAAATTTCAAGAATTTTTATCATATAATTATCTGAGAAAATAATGAACCTTTTAAAACCGTTATATATATTTGTTTTAATATAAAGGGGCAGAATGAATCTAGGGCAAACAGACTCTATTGACAAACAAACTCATGGTGAGCAGACCCAGATAGAACAAACATGTTAACCAAGAAATCACACTCACTACCCACAGCCTATATACATGTAGGCTGATTTGACTACTCATCCCGGCCTGTGCCAGGGTTGCAGAGACACTGTCTAATGTATCTAAAACTGTTCTCAAATTATATATATATGGGATATTGAACACTTTTTTATGATCAGGTTGAAAACATGTTTTATTAATAAAACTATTTGTATGCCATTACTTAATATCGCAGAGGTTCACATAAGATTTTGACGGCATAAAACATAATATCTGAAGCCATAACAGAAAAGAGATTGTTGTATGCTTCAAAAGTTCAAGCGACCAAGTCAGCCGGGATTAGCGATAAGGTGTATTGTGGTAAAGACTAAATTTGTTAACAGTTCAGATTAGATTTGTTAAGTAAGAGAACTGAAGTACTAGTACCACTCTTTTTAGTGTCCTGCTTTGACTGAGTTGACGCCACAGTTAATGCAGAAGACTGGAATTCCGTCTTCCCTCTGCTTGAACTTCTGTTAGCTGAGGAAGAAAACCTGCCACTTCCTACATCTTCTCTTCGGGAACTTGGTTTGGAGACTCCATTTTTTATCCCATTTATTTTCATTTGTGGTTTAATGTCAATCTTTTTGTCCAAAGTTTTGGACTTTTCATAAATTTTGGGGGATTCTACTTTCTCAATCCTTGTTGAAGTTGTTCTGCTACTTGCGTTTTCGTTCAAATTACTACCCGACTTTTCCTTTGTAACATCGGCTCCGCCATCCGATACATCTTGCTTATCAGGTGGTTTACCCTTAGAGCCTACTGATTTTTCACTCATTACATAGAAAAATTTAATAAATGTTCATTTCGTAACAGAAATTGTGATCCAACGAACTGAAATTACTCGTCCATCTCTGTGCTAAATTTAACGTTCATGTCCCGCACTTAATGAATAATAAAATATTGTAATTGTTTTAGTAAAAGGATAGAACTTCAAATCCTATAAAATTATTTGCTTTCTTTTTAAAGTTTACAACTGATAAAAAATAATGAATTCATTTTAATCATTTTTATTTTGTGCAGGACAGTGACATGGCGACCATCGGAGAATCAGTCGCGGTCTTGCACGTGAAAGATGCAAAATTAGAAGATGTAGGCGATTCGTTTGAACCAACACACATAACAGTTACATACAATACAAAATATATATCAGTTGTCGAGGTATTTACTGTTATTCTGATTCTAAAGGCTGACATTACTTTTTATATACTAAAATAAAAAAAATCTTGAGTAAATCGGATTACAGCAGTACACGGGCACCTGCCGAATTGACTTCAAAGAGGTGTCGCTGTGACTAGATGCCGCTTTAACCAGGTGCCGATTTGACTTTTTCTATGGGTGCCGATTTGACTTGTACCCGACTATAGGCTTACGGTGCCAGGATACCAAAATTCTAGTCATTTCGGCACCTGGTTAGATCGTCACTGGAATAGACAATTTGGCACCTAGTTTGTATGCAAACAACCTTCACAATAATTTAAATAAACAGTCTAGTAAATACAGGAAGTGATATTTATAACAAAGCCCAGAGCCAGAGTGTGAAATCTTAATAGGGCTCTTCACCAGGTTGGGAACAAACCCCCTGGATGGTGATTATACCTGTATAGAGGGATAAACCTTCTTTAGAGGGATAAAATTATCCCTCTATAGAGGGGTATTTGTGTTTGCACTGGATTTAAAGCAAATTAGGGCAGAATGGCATTTTCTAATTATATTTGCTATAATCTCTAGCAGTATGTGCATCAACATATGCACTTTACTACAAATTGGGATAACCCGTTTTCTGCTAAAGTGACAAAACATGAAATCTATTGTATACCTATCTGAACACCTGATCAACATCAAAAGGAATAGTTGACCTTTAAATTTCATGTTAAATCTAACAATAGAAATTCTGTTCAGTGAGGCATAAGTGAGTAGAATTTACCTGATCATCACAGCTTTCAATCATGGTGAACAATAGATTTTATATTTAGTCAGATAAGCAGCAAACTGGGCATGTGCATATTAAACTAAGTACATCAATTGGTGCATCAACTGTTGCAGGTTACTGCCATAATAAGTAGAGAATGCCATTCTGCCCTGTTATGATTTAAATCCAGTCTAAACAAAAATACCCCTCTAAAGAGGGATAATTTTATCCCTCTATAGAAGGTTTATCCCTCTATACAGGTATAATCACCATAGAGAGGGTTTGTTCCCAACCTGTTCACGGTTAGTTCGGCCATATTGGATAGGGGGCAGATTTTCATAGTAGATGTAAAAATAGTGTGAAAAATACGGGAAAACATCATTAAAACAGCTGTTGCATGGAAACACACAGGATTTCCCACATTTTCATACTTTTTCCACCTCCTTCCAAAAAATCTGCCCCTATCCAATATGTCCGAACTTACCGTGAAGAGCCCTATTATCATTCTTTTGATTACATGGATCAAGATGTGTTTCTTACAGTCTCGCTAATTAGAGACAAGAAGAATTTAAGCAACAAGAAGAGACAAGAAGATTTTTTGAGCCACAAGAAGCAACAAGAAACTAGGGGACAAAGTCTGTATGAATAATTTTTTTTTTTATTTAAACAGGTTAGGCCCAAAAAAAATATATGTCTGTTTCCAACCGACCCTGACTCAAAACCCCTGACCCTAGATCTTTTTATTCAATTTCGGAAAAGAATCATTTCGGTTTCGATCCAAATCCTTATCTTACTATGCCCAAACAATTAAAATGGCTGCTCCCAGCACAAATGTGCTACAATTAAGGTTAATAAAATGTTGGCACTGTGAGGATTATTTAATTAAAGCTTCTTTAAAGAGATTAAATCATTTTTGGGTATAAAAAAAGGAGTGCCAAAATAAATTAAAAAAAAAAAAAAAAATCTAACCTACAGACCCTGATTTATTTGCCTTGGCAGCAGGAAATAGACATATATATTTTTTTGGCCTTAATAAAAGAAATGGAAATAATGTATCGTTTCAATTTTGGTTCTGTTGTTATTTAGTTGTGACGTTATTTAAGTTATGACTTCATATTCAATGTAAACAAAGAAACGCTTTCATCAGGTAAACATACAAGCACATTCACTCACCTAGCGTGATTTCTGTTCATTTGTCATCTTTCTTACAGACTGAAACACAGAAGACAGTGAAAAGTTGGTCAGTAAGAAGAGGACAAGAAATAACCAGTCCTACAGTATGGAATGAAAAAGAAGGATTTCTTACTGTTATAGATAAAAAGGTAAATCAAGAGGTTAAAGATCAAACTCAAAATAACAAGAAACTATGAAGACCGTGTAGAATTCCATGTCAATGTAAATTGTATATTTATAAAGTTAAGACGTGTTGAATGCATATTATTGAATGTCTCTTTGAATTTCACAACTAAATCTGGGATTTTATAGACATCTATACCACTCTCTGAATGAACTTTTGTTTTTGTTTTTTCTAACTTTAGTTTGCCTCAACCAAATGTTATGAAACCTATACATAATACTTATAAAGCTTCAAATTGGGTGGTGTCAACTTTTACCATCCTTGAGTTATGCCCCTTCATATACTTAAAAATTGTTGATTTTTTTTTCCTTTCTGTAACTTTAGTTTGCCTCAACCAAATGTTATGAGACTGGTACACAATGATTATTACCACAAATCTAAGATCAAGTACAAATTTGGCATGTTTGGGTAGAATCACTTTTTCCATTCTTCAGTTATGTCCCTTTATATCTTTACATGATAATCAAGTGGGGTATCATCTGTGTCCCATGGACACATTCCCTATTTATTTGAATAAAGATCTTTGAACTTCAAAGTATTTTATTAGTAAAGTATAACTGGCTGCCATCTTGTTAGTACAGTAGACTCCGGCCAATCGGATACCCAAAATGTCAGCTAAAAATATCCAATTGTCCGATATATTCAATTAGCCGATGAACGAATATTCCTCCAATTTATTTTTCAAAATTGACAGACACAACCCAAAGATACCAGTAGCTATTATAGCTGCTTTATTAATGGAAGTTTGTAACTAATCACAATGTTTTTTTCAGGTACAAGTTCGGATAATTCGGTTGATTGGGTAATAGATGATCATAGATCGATCAGTTCAAGACAGCTGATTAATAATGTATTTTGTTTATCTGTCAGTCTGTTGATTTTTTAATTATGTGTTGATTATCTGAATAGAATATGTACCTCTTAAATAATAAGACTTGTTGTTTTTGCGTGATTTGTTTCATTTGTGTGTTAAAACAGGTAAAAGCTAAAAATAACTATGAATTCTCGGAAGTAGGCCACAGGTAAATCTATTAATAGCCTAAGAAGTTGATCGAACTCGGATCTAATTTTCTACAGTTTTTTATTTATGAAACACATTTCCAATTTCAAGTAATACAACTACTTTTATGATTATAAAATTGGACATCAAGATGAGTAAAATTAATTTGCTTTTCTATTTTATCTGTCATGGTTCAAAATAAAAGGCTGAATATTATGTAAATTAGGAAAATGGCGCATGTGTGTACAAGTTACATAATTCTATTTCACCAGGGATATGCTATTGACACACAATTCCTTATTTTTACACGGGACTTTTATATATATTTTAATAAATTGTTGAGAAAGAGGTACTTTTCATTCATATTTAATAAATATTGATGAACATCACGCACAGTTTATTATTTCTGTTGTGTCCTTGTTTGTGAAGTAAATGATAACGATCACATTTGGATAAACACATAACAAACACATCTTAGGCAAAATATAATATCAGATTCATAAAATAAACAAGACAACAAGAAGAAACATGTTTTATTTGACTATAAAAGATCGTTTTATTAATAAAATGAAACATTTCTGTACTGAAGTTTTCTTAAACTTCGTCATGGCGCAACTTCCGGCTTCATTTCCTGTCAAGAAAAATATGAAATTATTTCAAAATATTCGACTGTACATGGTTTTCACACATTTTTCATGAATATGCCTATCCAATTAACCGATATATTCTAATAACCGATATTCGATTATCCGATGTATTTTGACTGAAATGTATAGGGAATGGTTCGGTGTTTTGAAATAATATTACAATAGCCAATATATTCGTTTAACCGATATCCGATTAGGTGGAGTCTACTGTATATATAACCCCTTTTTCATGACTGGAGTTTTCTTTAAAATGATAATGTCTCCGTTCAATAAGTTAACAGTCTACTCTATCTTGTATTATTTGTCATGGTAAATTGATATTGATCAGATTTTATATTAACAAATATTAAATTACAATGTACTTTGAATTATACAAATAACTACTAGCTTTGTATATATAGAGATAAAAAACTTAAGTTTATTGTTGGGTGGTAGCTTTACATGGGAGTTATTAGTTAAAATCAACAGAGACGAGTTCCGTTAGTATAGAAAGTCTCCCTGGTCTAATTATCAATAAAGTTGCCATTACAACAAATGTCACACTTAAGAGTATTAATCCATGTGCATTGTTTTATAGGAAGTGAGATTGTGGACAAAAGATGAAGTCAACTTTGAAAAATGTAAAAAGAAACATGTGAGTATTACTAAAAGTATCTATGTTGTATGACCATTAGTAGAAACATGTGAGTATTACTAAAAGTAGCTATGTTGTATGACCATTAGAAACATGTGAGTATTACTAAAAGTATCTATGTTGTATGACCAGTAGAAACATGTGAGTATTACTAAAAGTATCTATGTTGTATGACCATTAGTAGAAACATGTGAGTATTACTAAAAGTATCTATGTTGTATGACCATTAGAAACATGTGAGTATTACTAAAAGTATCTATGTTGTATGACCATTAGAAACATGTGAGTATTACTAAAAGTATCTATGTTGTATGACCATTAGAAACATGTGAGTATTACTAAAAGTATCTATGTTGTATGACCATTAGAAACATGTGAGTATTACTAAAAGTATCTATGTTGTATGACCATTAGTAACATGTGAGTATTACTAAAAGTATCTATGTTGTATGACCATTAGAAACATGTGAGTATTACTAAAAGTATCTATGTTGTATGACCATTAGAAACATGTGAGTATTACTAAAAGTATCTATGTTGTATGACCATTAGAAACATGTGAGTATTACTAAAAGTATCTATGTTGTATGACCATTAGAAACATGTGAGTATTACTAAAAGTATCTATGTTGTATGACCATTAGAAACATGTGAGTATTACTAAAAGTATCTATGTTGTATGACCATTAGAAACATGTGAGTATTACTAAAAGTATCTATGTTGTATGACCATTAGAAACATGTGAGTATTACTAAAAGTATCTATGTTGTATGATCATTAGAAACATGTGAGTATTACTAAAAGTATCTATGTTGTATGACCATTAGAAACATGTGAGTATTACTAAAAGTATCTATGTTGTATGACCATTAGAAACATGTGAGTATTACTAAAAGTATCTATGTTGTATGACCATTAGAAACATGTGAGTATTACTAAAAGTATCTATGTTGTATGACCATTAGAAACATGTGAGTATTACTAAAAGTATCTATGTTGTATGACCATTAGAAACATGTGAGTATTACTAAAAGTATCTATGTTGTATGACCATTAGAAACATGTGAGTATTACTAAAAGTATCTATGTTGTATGACCATTAGTAGAAACATGTGAGTATTACTAAAAGTATCTATGTTGTATGACCATTAGAAACATGTGAGTATTACTAAAAGTATCTATGTTGTATGACCATTAGTAGAAACATGTGAGTATTACTAAAAGTATTTATGTTGTATGACCATTAGAAACATGTGAGTATTACTAAAAGTATCTATGTTGTATGACCATTAGTAGAAACATGTGAGTATTACTAAAAGTATCTATGTTGTATGACCATTAGAAACATGTGAGTATTACTAAAAGTATCTATGTTGTATGACCATTAGAAACATGTGAGTATTACTAAAAGTATCTATGTTGTATGACCATTAGAAACATGTGAGTATTACTTAAAGTATCTATGTTGTATGATCATTAGAAACATGTGAGTATTACTAAAAGTATCTATGTTGTATGACCATTAGAAACATGTGAGTATTACTAAAAGTATCTATGTTGTATGACCATTAGAAACATGTGAGTATTACTAAAAGTATCTATGTTGTATGACCATTAGAAACATGTGAGTATTACTAAAAGTATCTATGTTGTATGACCATTAGAAACATGTGAGTATTACTAAAAGTATCTATGTTGTATGACCATTAGAAACATGTGAGTATTACTAAAAGTATCTATGTTGTATGACCATTAGAAACATGTGAGTATTACTAAAAGTATCTATGTTGTATGACCATTAGAAACATGTGAGTATTACTAAAAGTATCTATGTTGTATGACCATTAGAAACATGTGAGTATTACTAAAAGTATCTATGTTGTATGACCATTAGAAACATGTGAGTATTACTAAAAGTATCTATGTTGTATGACCATTAGTAGAAACATGTGAGTATTACTAAAAGTATCTATGTTGTATGACCATTAGAAACATGTGAGTATTACTTAAAGTATCTATATGTTGTATGACCATTAGAAACATGTGAGTATTACTAAAAGTATCTATGTTGTATGACCATTAGTAGAAACTTGTGAGTATTACTAAAAGTATCTATGTTGTATGACCATTAGAAACATGTGAGTATTACTAAAAGTATCTATGTTGTATGACCATTAGAAACATGTGAGTATTACTAAAAGTATCTATGTTGTATGACCATTAGAAACATGTGAGTATTACTAAAAGTATCTATGTTGTATGACCATTAGAAACATGTGAGTATTACTAAAAGTATCTATGTTGTATGACCATTAGTCTTGTTCCTATATATATATATTTTTCTGGAAATTTCCCATTTGTAATCTGTCAATGAACATCTTTGACAATGTTTAACAAAGTTTGGTAATAAGATTAAAGAAAATAAATTAACAGATAACATAAATGATTAAAGGTTCATGTTGAAGATAGTCTCATTAAAACATAAGAAAGTCTGATGTTAAAATAAAGGTTGTCAGGAAATCTCAAACACATATTTTATTTATGCCATTTATTAGGACATTAGTGCTGTTTTATTGGTGAAAGTGAAGAATATATATACACCTACATAATGTTATATTTTTGAAAAGGCTGAAATTGTATCACTGCTGTTAATCATGTTACTAATATGTTCTCGTCCTGAATATTCTTGAAATAATTTTTGCATAAAGAGAGAAACAGCAATTGTTCACTGTAGTTTGCTGATCATTAAACAGAAATGATTTTGATATAAGTTTATAGTCTTATATAGCAACAGTACATGATTTTATTTTCAGTTTCAACACAACATCCACCAGATATTGTCAGTAAAAGGGTATGAACCTGTTGTTGTGTGTGACAATGGAGCTGTCAATGTTCTGTCGAAGATCAAGGATTCCAATGGTACTCTAGAAGACGGGGATTTAATTCTGAAATGTCAGGCCTTCCTGATCAAAGACAGACTGGTTGTTCTCTGTTTAGTGCAGAAACAGGTAAATTACATCTAGAAGATGGGGATTTAATTCTGAAATGTCAGGTATTCCTGATCAAAGACAGACTGGTTGTTCTCTGTTTAGTGCAGAAACAGGTAAATTACATCTAGAAGATGGGGATTTAATTCTGAAATGTCAGGTATTCCTGATCAAAGACAGACTGGTTGTTCTCTGTTTAGTACAGAAACAGGTAAATTACATCTAGAAGATGGGGATTTAATTCTGAAATGTCAGGCCTTCCTGATCAAAGACAGACTGGTTGTTCTCTGTTTAGTGCAGAAACAGGTAAATTACATCTAGAAGATGGGGATTTAATTCTGAAATGTCAGGCCTTCCTGATCAAAGACAGACTGGTTGTTTTCTGTTCAGTGCAGAAACAGGTAAATTACATCTAGAAGATGGGGATTTAATTCTGAAATGTCAGGCATTCCTGATCAAAGACAGACTGGTTGTTCTCTGTTTAGTGCAGAAACAGGTTAATTACATCTAGAAGATGGGGATTTAATTCTGAAATGTCAGGCATTCCTGATCAAAGACAGACTGGTTGTTCTCTGTTTAGTGCAGAAACAGGTAAATTACATCTAGAAGATGGGGATTTAATTCTGAAATGTCAGGCCTTCCTGATCAAAGACAGACTGGTTGTTCTCTGTTTAGTGCAGAAACAGGTAAATTACGTCTAGAAGATGGGGATTTAATTCTGAAATGTCAGGCCTTCCTGATCAAAGACAGACTGGTTGTTCTCTGTTTAGTGCAGAAACAGGTAAATTACATCTAGAAGATGGGGTTTAATTCTGAAATGTCAGTCATTCCTGATCAAAGACAGACTGGTTGTTCTCTGTTTAGTGCAGAAACAGGTAAATTACATCTAGAAGATGGGGATTTAATTCTGAAATGTCAGGCCTTCCTGATCAAAGACAGACTGGTTGTTTTCTGTTTAGTGCAGAAACAGGTAAATTACATCTAGAAGATGGGGATTTAATTCTGAAATGTCAGGCCTTCCTGATCAAAGACAGATTGGTTGTTCTCTGTTGAATGCAGAAACAGGTAAATTACATCTAGAAGATGGGGATTTAATTCTGAAATGTCAGGCCTTCCTGATCAAAGACAGACTGGTTGTTTTCTGTTTAGTGCAGAAACAGGTAAATTACATCTAGAAGATGGGGATTTAATTCTGAAATGTCAGGCCTTCCTGATCAAAGACAGATTGGTTGTTCTCTGTTGAATGCAGAAACAGGTAAATTACATCTAGAAGATGGGGATTTAATTCTGAAATGTCAGTCATTCCTGATCAAAGACAGACTGGTTGTTTTCTGTTTAGTGCACAAGTAAGTGTGGCTGTAATTGTCCACCATTATTATTTCTGTATTTGAAGTTGGAAAGTATTTCTATTTGTTGTATACATATGTGAGAAAGTGATATAGAAGCATTTTACTCATGCTATATTGGCATATAATAGAGATTTTGGTAAAATTTTACGACTTCTTAATTTCAACCACAATTACCAGTAAGCTAATTAGCACAGGTCTGTCTCAACAAATAAAATATTCAAGCCAAATGGATAACATGTTATAAAAACAATAAGTGACCAAGGTGTCAATAAAAAACCTTAAAATTTTAAAAAGATGAACAATAACATATAGCTATAAGAAAGAATACAACATAGAAAAGGCTGAGTGAATCAAGGGTATAACAAACATAATATTCAAAATTATTCTTATTAATTATTCATTACATTTTTCTTAAAAACTGACTCTAATCCTGATGGTATATTTTCAGAATAAAAGTTTACAGATGATTACACATACTTTCTCAGACGATGATAGTACCTGGTCATGTGACACCAGTGACGTAGATTTACAGGTAGAAACACCTGTATGTACCTGTCACATGAAACAGTTTGGTCAGGAAGTCAGATGTCATGTTTTATGTAAGTAAATAAGTAGATGTGGTATAGTTATCAATGAGACAACTTTCTGAAGCAGTTTGGTAATAATGCTAAATGTCATATGTTATGTTAGTGTAATATAGTGTAGTATAGTGTATTGAACAAATACAAAGATTCTACCAGATTCCAAATAATGTCAAAGTTAGCAACTTCAGGTCACTGTATGGCCTTCGACAATGAGCAAAACCTATACTGCAGAGCAAGCTAAACAAAGGCCCTGACATGAGTATATAATGATTGCTGGAAGGGCAGTAACTTACAATGCCTGAATACATAATTATTACTTGGAGGAAAGTCGACTTCAATGTTTGAATTTATTAGTCTTGATTCTTTATATTTGTGTTTAAAAAAATGTTAAATGTTTTATTTTTATTCACTCATTTAGACATACAGAGAGTGATAGGGAAAACTACATTTTTGTTGGTAAAATCAAATTCACTTTGAGGCATAAAAATTGTGAAAGTGAGAACTACAACTTTTGTCAGTACAAGTCCAAAGCATATATTAGACAGACACACAGAGAAAGATAGTGAGAATTACTACTTTTGTCAGTACAAGTCCAAAGCATATATTAGACAGACACACAGAGAAAGATAGTGAGAATTACTACTTTTGTCAGTACAAGTCCAAAGCATATATTAGACAGACACACAGAGAAAGATAGTGAGAATTACTACTTTTGTCAGTACAAGTCCAAAGCATATATTAGACAGACACACAGAGAAAGATAGTGAGAATTACTACTTTTGTCAGTACAAGTCCAAAGCATATATTAGACAGACACACAGAGAAAGATAGTGAGAATTACTACTTTGTTGGTAAAAATGAAATAAACACACAATAATTAGTGTTTTCCTTACAAATGTTATGTGGCATCCTAGTAAACAAGAAATATAAAAACTATTTTTTGTTATTTGAAATTATAGCATTACATCTATAATACTAATTTAAAGAAATCAGTTTATATTGCATCTTTAACAAGGAGTATAGCATCACATTTAAATACCATGAAAAGCCTAAATATGACTTACATGTATATATATATATATTTTCAGATTCCAGTGGTGACCTTCATAGTTTAAACATTTCACCTTTAACTAACAGTATCAGAAGTCAGAAATTATGTCATTTAAACTGTTTACAGAAGTCTATTTCCATGGTCATACTAAATTCAACACATATTGCTATTGCTGGAATCAAACAAGGCAACCACAGTAAGAAATCACCTATCAAAATCATAGAAATCACCTATCAAAATCATAGAAATCACCTATCAAAACCATAGAATTGTAACACTTTACAGTAAGAAATCACCTACCAAAACCATAGTATTGTAACACTTTACAGTAAGAAATCACCTATCAAAACCATAGAATTGTAACACTTTACAGTAAGAAATCACCTATCAAAAACATAGAATTGTAACACTTTACAGTAAGAAATCACCTATCAAAACCATAGAATTGTAACACTTTACAGTAAGAAATCACCTATCAAAAACATAGAATTGTAACACTTTACAGTAAGAAATCACCTATCAAAACCATAGAATTGTAACACTTTACAGTAAGAAATCACCTATCAAAACCATAGAATTGTAACACTTTACAGTAAGAAATCACCTACCAAAACCATAGAATTGTAACACTTTACAGTAAGAAATCACCTACCAAAACCATAGAATTGTAACACTTTACAGTAAGAAATCACCTATCAAAACCATAGAATTGTAACACTTTACAGTAAGAAATCACCTATCAAAACCATAGAATTGTAACACTCTACAGTAAGAAATCACTTATCAAAACCATAGAATTGTAACACTTTACAGTAAGAAATCACCTATCAAAACCATAGAATTGTAACACTTTACAGTAAGAAATCACCTATCAAAACCATAGAATTGTAACACTCTACAGTAAGAAATCACCTATCAAAACCATAGAATTGTAACACTTTACAGTAAGAAATCACCTATCAAAACCATAGAATTGTACCACTTTACAGTAAGAAATCACCTATCAAAACCATAGTATTGTAACACTTTACAGTAAGAAATCACCTATCAAAACCATAGTATTGTAACACTTTACAGTAAGAAATCACCTATCAAAACCATAGTATTGTAACACTTTACAGTAAGAAATCACCTATCAAAACCATAGAATTGTAACACTTTACAGTAAGAAATCACCTATCAAAACCATAGAATTGTAACACTTTACAGTAAGAAATCACCTATCAAAACCATAGAATTGTAACACTCTACAGTAAGAAATCACCTATCAAAACCATAGAATTGTAACACTCTACAGTAAGAAATCACCTATCAAAACCATAGAATTGTAACACTCTACAGTAAGAAATCACCTATCAAAACCATAGAATTGTAACACTCTACAGTAAGAAATCACCTATCAAAAACATAGAATTGTAACACTTTACAGTAAGAAATCACCTATCAAAACCATAGAATTGTAACACTTTACAGTAAGAAATCACCTATCAAAACCATAGAATTGTAACACTCTACAGTAAGAAATCACCTATCAAAACCATAGAATTGTAACACTTTACAGTAAGAAATCACCTATCAAAACCATAGAATTGTAACACTCTACAGTAAGAAATCACCTATCAAAACCATAGAATTGTAACACTTTACAGTAAGAAATCACCTACCAAAACCATAGAATTGTAACACTCTACAGTAAGAAATCACTTATCAAAACCATAGAATTGTAACACTCTACAGTAAGAAATCACCTATCAAAACCATAGAATTGTAACACTCTACAGTAAGAAATCACCTATCAAAACCATAGAATTATAACACTTTACAGTAAGAAATCACCTATCAAAACCATAGAATTGTAACACTCTACAGTAAGAAATCACCTATCAAAACCATAGAATTGTAACACTCTACAGTAAGAAATCACCTATCAAAAACATAGAATTGTAACACTTTACAGTAAGAAATCACCTATCAAAACCATAGAATTGTAACACTTTACAGTAAGAAATCACCTATCAAAACCATAGAATTGTAACACTTTACAGTAAGAAATCACCTATCAAAACCATAGTATTGTAACACTCTACAGTAAGAAATCACCTATCAAAACCATAGAATTGTAACACTTTACAGTAAGAAATCACCTATCAAAACCATAGAATTGTAACACTTTACAGTAAGAAATCACCTATCAAAACCATAGAATTGTAACACTTTACAGTAAGAAATCACCTACCAAAACCATAGAATTGTAACACTCTACAGTAAGAAATCACCTATCAAAACCATAGAATTGTACCACTTTACAGTAAGAAATCACCTATCAAAACCATAGAATTGTAACACTTTACAGTAAGAAATCACCTATCAAAACCATAGTATTGTAACACTTTACAGTAAGAAATCACCTATCAAAACTTTATTTATAACTTCCTCATTGAAAAGACTCTCTACAAGGTGCATGTACCAAGGGAAAGTGAAGGTTTCAGGAATCCACTGGTTCCCAGGATATATAGTATATAAATGGTTATATAACACTTAACTGAGGAAGCTGTTTGTGTTGAGACAAAACTGTATAGTAAGCTATTAAAGCCCTGAAATGACAAATATAAAACTATTCAAATGAGAAAACCAACGTTTTAATTTATGCACAAAACAATCAATGAAAATAAATATGATATACAGCAACAAACTACAACACCTGTTAACTGTGTGCTATATTATAATTTCACAGAGACAGTTGTTTAAAGTCTATTCAATGGCCAATTACAACTTTGAAAACCATTAATATTTAATAAAAGAAGATATGTGGTAAAGGCCAATGGACTAGTAACCTCACAACCTCACAACACTATGAAATAATAATGTATTCTCTAAGGTTTATTGGCTCACTGATTGAAATAAAAGGAGAGTCTCCTTAAAGATATAGAAGTATACTTATTGAAATGTGAGGGAGAAATGTTCTGTTTTTTACCCATAAACTTGTAATTGATATGTATTATTATTTGTTCCAAAGTTGGTTTAGGTATCTACGACACCAGATTTGATGTATTACACACATTTAGACCATTCACAGAGAATATGACAGAAGACATCAAAGTAAGGCTTAACGTTAATATACTGTGTTATAGTCAAGTTAACATGCTGTGTTATTAAGTCACTGACCATGCGAGAGCTGTATAGCCAGTCAGGGTTGTTAAAAACTCCCATCATCATCAGATTAGCATGATGTGTTATTATGTCAGGTTAACATATTGTGTTATAGACAAGATAACATAGTGTGTTATTAAGTCACTGACCATGCAAGAGCTGTATAGCCAGTCAGGGTTGTTAAAAACTTCCATCATCTTTAGCTTAACATGCTGTGTTATTATGTCGGGTTAACACTGTCATAAAGGCAGGTAGTAAGCAGGGCTTCCAAAATTTTTCTGAGCCAGCCGGACATTTCATATCTGATCCGAATTTTAATCCCTAAGACAAAGTCACAAAAGGCAATTATGGTAATCAGATGGCCATCCCATTGACATTAAATTAAAATCGATATATAAACTTTACTTTGATATGAATTTGATGTTCTGACATAAACTGTTAAAATTGACATTGCATCATTCAAAGTGTGCACATCAACGTGCTCATTTCTGCATTAGACTCTTTATTTGTGCAAAATGAAGTTGTCTAGAACTTTATTTTCGTTTTTAAAGTCAAATTTTTCAAAACCGGATGTTGACTTGACAATGGTAAAACATGGACCATAAACGGATACGTAAAATCCGTGTACGTAACATAGAACTACTGAGCGAAGAAGCTCTTTCCATGTTATTTCTTCAACAAAACACTTGAAATGAACATTAGATACAGGCATTAGTGATAGTTTTAGCATTTTTGAAGAAATGTAGGATGCATAATTGAATTTCCCACCTGTGCACATGCGCACACGTGTTCTTGTTCATACAATGTAGTTCTGACGATTTTTCATTTAAAACCTTTTTAAATGATTTATCAAATCATGTTTATAAATGTATCTATTATATATTTTAAATCAATTAGATACAAGTTGCTGAAATGTACGAAAATAATTGGGAATGGACCGATTAATTTATACAATGACCGGTACTGAAAATAGTTTACCTGTCACCTGAACAGGTAGTTTTCAGCTGTCCAACAACTAACTAGCCTTGATTAAAATTAGAAAGTACTAAAATAGGGGTTGTTTTGATAGTAATTAATCATCATGTCACTTTTATGACCGGAAATGTATGGCTGTTAAAGGCAAAATGTTGGGTCAAAAAGATCGTGAATTTATATGTTAAAATGACCGAAAAAGCCTTTGAAACTAAAAAGTATATGACCGTTTCATGCTTTGCCCAGCCGGTCTTTTACCGGACATTATACAAATGACCGGAATATATGACCGTTTTGGAAGCCTTGGTAGTAACATATGTATGATATTTGTTAAATGATAGATATTTTTATTGTATTGGGCACTTTGGAATTCTTGAAACATTGCATAGTAACTTAATATAACTAAATTTTCAATTGAATTAATACATTTTTATCAACCACAGTAAATCAATGAAACAAGACTTCAAAGGATACACTTAGCTGTAATAACAAGGCAAACTTATTATAGGCATGTAAATTTACATCAACCCTTTGAAACATATGTATCATACATATGTTATTACAGATTGTTTTTCCCCCACAATAACAAATGTATGTTTCTCTAATAACCCTTGACTGTAGCTACAGGTAAATTTGTAGGGTTATTTGTTCTTCAATGTATTTTAATAAGAATTAACTAAATTATTCATCTTACCCAATAGAATTGTAGGGGGATGGGGGTGGGGGGTGGGGGGGGAGGAATGTTTATTTAGAAACTATACAAAAAATAACAATATAAAGATAGGATGGAATACATGTCATACAAATGATAACCTGACACTAAATTATACATATGCAAGCAATATAGAACACTTATGGCTTTCAACATGAATAGGTTTAAATATTTCTTATTTCCTTATTTTTTATCATTTCTATTGTTAATGTTTGAAATATCTAATTGACTGCATCATAAAAAAAGAATTTCCTATTTATTACAGCTTTTCCATTGTAATAACTGCCTGTTTACATCCTATGGGAAAACTTTGTATATGTATTCATACTCATGTCAAAGGTCAACTGTAGCTACAATACTAGGGAAACAGAATATACAGGCAGACAATATAGAGCGTGTGGCAGAATGGGGCAGGACCACCAAAGTACCAGTAAGTAAATACAGTTCACTCTATGTCCCTTAACTTGTCTCACTCAAAATTTCAGATAAGTAGAAGTTTTTTTTTCCATTTAATATACGTATTTCAACTCTTGATTATTTAAAACTTTGTTTGACTACTTGGACCAAATATATGTTCCTACAGTCATCAAGCACATTAAAATTGTATTTTTAACTGGATTTTTTAAAGGAAAATAGTATATATTGATTAGGGGACAGACTGCCAAACTGTGTCCATGCATTTACTCAAGAACTGTTCCAACTAAAGCTTATCAAACTTTAATATGTTGTTTTTGATGACAATATGGAGGTTAAGCTTATGATTGTTGGTTATTATCAGTAGTGTATGCTGTTTTAAAATAGGATGTTTTTGTAAAAGTCTTTGGGTAAACTACAAGATGTTGTCTAAAGAAAGTCTTCAGATAGCACTTTTTCAGTAAAAAGACAAATTCTATTATTAATGATATTAAAGTGTATTTTAATTATACTATCTTTTCAGAAGAAAAAAGACTGTGAAAAAGAAGAAAATATAAGAAACATTTTACAGCAGCTGTCAGATGAGACAAAGGTACATTATTATATACCAATTGAAGACTGGACCCATTATAAATATTGTGATATAAAATATTCAAATATTCTTCTTCTTCTTATACCAATGTCCATCCATTAAAACATTATAAGATAACTGCATTTTGCCAAAATCATTTTATAATGATATAATGATAATTTATATATTATATATAATTTTAAAACAATAATTTGATTGGCAGATTGATTGATTGATTGATTTCCTCAAATTTTACATAATTGGCAGGATTTTTAAATAATTTTCTATTTTTTTTGTCCAGATTTACTTGACTTTTGATTATCAGATCTTAGTTAATATTTCACATGTTGTACCAGAACTTGATTTTGCTTGAATTAATCTACTGGACAACATACATTATAGTTGGAATTGGTGAACATAATACACCATTCACTTTAATAAAAAATTGATATATCATTCCAGAGAATTATGGGACTTTGCCCATCAAATAAATAAAACAATTTTTCTTTAAGATATTGTGCACTAAATCTAGCATGCTTGGATAATAAAACTAAAAATTGTACTGTTGAAAAGATTGGTGGAACTTTTGATTTTGATTTTTTTTTCTAGTTTGTCATTCCAGATTTAAAAGACTTTGATGGCAAACCAAATGAAACATTTCCACAGTTATCTCCTCTTGGTCAATGTTTTATCTTTTGTTATTGTCCCATTGAATAAATACAATAGCTTCTTTTCTCTGTGTAGTTTGTTCACTATCTTTTCTCTGTGTAGTTTGTTCACTGTCTTTTCTCTGTGTAGTTTGTTCACTGTCTTTTCTCTGTGTAGTTTGTTCACTGTCTTTTCTTTGTGTAGTTTGTTCACTGTCTTTTCTCTGTGTAGTTTGTTCACTGTCTTTTCTCTGTGTAGTTTGTTCACTGTCTTTTCTCTGTGTAGTTTGTTCACTGTCTTTTCTCTGTGTAGTTTGTTCACTGTCTTTTCTCTGTGTAGTTTGTTCACTGTCTTTTCTCTGTGTAGTTTGTTCACGGTCTTTTCTCTGTGTAGTTTGTTCACGGTCTTTTCTCTGTGTAGTTTGTTCACGGTCTTTTCTCTGTGTAGTTTGTTCACGGTCTTTTCTCTGTGTAGTTTGTTCACGGTCTTTTCTCTGTGTAGTTTGTTCACGGTCTTTTCTCTGTGTAGTTTGTTCACTGTCTTTTCTCTGTGTAGTTTGTTCACTGTCTTTTCTCTGTGTAGTTTGTTCACGGTCTTTTCTCTGTGTAGTTTGTTCACTGTCTTTTCTCTGTGTAGTTTGTTCACTGTCTTTTCACTGTGTAGTTTGTTCACTGTCTTTTCTCTGTGTAGTTTGTTCACGGTCTTTTCTCTGTGTAGTTTGTTCACGGTCTTTTCTCTGTGTAGTTTGTTCACTGTCTTTTCTCTGTGTAGTTTGTTCACGGTCTTTTCTCTGTGTAGTTTGTTCACGGTCTTTTCTCTGTGTAGTTTGTTCACTGTCTTTTCTCTGTGTAGTTTGTTCACTGTCTTTTCACTGTGTAGTTTGTTCACTGTCTTTTCTCTGTGTAGTTTGTTCACGGTCTTTTCTCTGTGTAGTTTGTTCACGGTCTTTTCTCTGTGTAGTTTGTTCACTGTCTTTTCTCTGTGTAGTTTGTTCACGGTCTTTTCTCTGTGTAGTTTGTTCACGGTCTTTTCTCTGTGTAGTTTGTTCACTGTCTTTTCTCTGTGTAGTTTGTTCACTGTCTTTTCTCTGTGTAGTTTGTTCACGGTCTTTTCTCTGTGTAGTTTGTTCACTGTCTTTTCTCTGTGTAGTTTGTTCACGGTCTTTTCTCTGTGTAGTTTGTTCACGGTCTTTTCTCTGTGTAGTTTGTTCACTGTCTTTTCTCTGTGTAGTTTGTTCACTGTCTTTTCTCTGTGTAGTTTGTTCACTGTCTTTTCTCTGTGTAGTTTGTTCACTGTCTTTTCTCTGTGTAGTTTGTTCACTGTCTTTTCTCTGTGTAGTTTGTTCACTGTCTTTTCTCTGTGTAGTTTGTTCACTGTCTTTTCTCTGTGTAGTTTGTTCACGGTCTTTTCTCTGTGTAGTTTGTTCACGGTCTTTTCTCTGTGTAGTTTGTTCACGGTCTTTTCTCTGTGTAGTTTGTTCACGGTCTTTTCTCTGTGTAGTTTGTTCACGGTCTTTTCTCTGTGTAGTTTGTTCACTGTCTTTTCTCTGTGTAGTTTGTTCACTGTCTTTTCTCTGTGTAGTTTGTTCACGGTCTTTTCTCTGTGTAGTTTGTTCACTGTCTTTTCTCTGTGTAGTTTGTTCACTGTCTTTTCACTGTGTAGTTTGTTCACGGTCTTTTCTCTGTGTAGTTTGTTCACGGTCTTTTCTCTGTGTAGTTTGTTCACTGTCTTTTCTCTGTGTAGTTTGTTCACTGTCTTTTCTTTGTTCACGGTCTTTTCTCTGTGTAGTTTGTTCACGGTCTTTTCTCTGTGTAGTTTGTTCACTGTCTTTTCTCTGTGTAGTTTGTTCACGGTCTTTTCTCTGTGTAGTTTGTTCACTGTCTTTTCTCTGTGTAGTTTGTTCACTGTCTTTTCACTGTGTAGTTTGTTCACTGTCTTTTCTCTGTGTAGTTTGTTCACGGTCTTTTCTCTGTGTAGTTTGTTCACTGTCTTTTCTCTGTGTAGTTTGTTCACTGTCTTTTCTCTGTGTAGTTTGTTCACTGTCTTTTCTCTGTGTAGTTTGTTCACTGTCTTTTCTCTGTGTAGTTTGTTCACTGTCTTTTCTCTGTGTAGTTTGTTCACTGTCTTTTCTCTGTGTAGTTTGTTCACTGTCTTTTCTCTGTGTAGTTTGTTCACTGTCTTTTCTCTGTGTAGTTTGTTCACTGTCTTTTCTCTGTGTAGTTTGTTCACTGTCTTTTCTCTGTGTAGTTTGTTCACTGTCTTTTCTCTGTGTAGTTTGTTCACTGTCTTTTCTCTGTGTAGTTTGTTCACGGTCTTTTCTCTGTGTAGTTTGTTCACGGTCTTTTCTCTGTGTAGTTTGTTCACGGTCTTTTCTCTGTGTAGTTTGTTCACGGTCTTTTCTCTGTGTAGTTTGTTCACGGTCTTTTCTCTGTGTAGTTTGTTCACGGTCTTTTCTCTGTGTAGTTTGTTCACGGTCTTTTCTCTGTGTAGTTTGTTCACTGTCTTTTCTCTGTGTAGTTTGTTCACGGTCTTTTCTCTGTGTAGTTTGTTCACGGTCTTTTCTCTGTGTAGTTTGTTCACGGTCTTTTCTCTGTGTAGTTTGTTCACTGTCTTTTCACTGTGTAGTTTGTTCACTGTCTTTTCTCTGTGTAGTTTGTTCACGGTCTTTTCTCTGTGTAGTTTGTTCACGGTCTTTTCTCTGTGTAGTTTGTTCACTGTCTTTTCTCTGTGTAGTTTGTTCACTGTCTTTTCTTTGTTCACGGTCTTTTCTCTGTGTAGTTTGTTCACGGTCTTTTCTCTGTGTAGTTTGTTCACTGTCTTTTCTCTGTGTAGTTTGTTCACGGTCTTTTCTCTGTGTAGTTTGTTCACTGTCTTTTCTCTGTGTAGTTTGTTCACTGTCTTTTCACTGTGTAGTTTGTTCACTGTCTTTTCTCTGTGTAGTTTGTTCACGGTCTTTTCTCTGTGTAGTTTGTTCACTGTCTTTTCTCTGTGTAGTTTGTTCACTGTCTTTTCTCTGTGTAGTTTGTTCACTGTCTTTTCTCTGTGTAGTTTGTTCACTGTCTTTTCTCTGTGTAGTTTGTTCACTGTCTTTTCTCTGTGTAGTTTGTTCACTGTCTTTTCTCTGTGTAGTTTGTTCACTGTCTTTTCTCTGTGTAGTTTGTTCACTGTCTTTTCACTTCCATCACTCATTGATTTGATAATCTACCTGAGTAAAAAGATAACTTTTAAGTGGAGTAAAATTCATGCATCAGCTTTCAAACTGTATGTGATGTTATTCAATATCAATTATACATTTTCAATCTGTTCTATACAAACACAATTTAATCATAAGAAAAATAATTTCTGACAAAATTTTTAGAATTGTTCTTATTGAAATTTGCCTGTTAAATAATAGAACTAAGAATGGTTTTATAAATACCTTGACCAAGAGGAGATAACTGTGGAAATATTTATTTTAGTTTTAATAACAGTCCTATGTGATGCCATTTATATGTGTCATTTTGTTCTTTTATCAATTTTATTATGCACAATAAGGACATTTCATGCACTCTTGATGCAGCTGTTTATCTATAAGTAATTTCATATGTAACTTGCAGGTTAAATTTATCCACACTTTGAAATCTCAGTACCAGAGTATTAGTGTTAAATCCATTGAAAGAAGATATTTACTGTGTCTAATTTGGTATTTTGTTTTCAAAATTTTACTGTAATAAAATGTCTTTTTTTCAGGTGACAAACTATAAAAAGTTTAGTGAAATGTTTAATAAAGTGAAGCCATTATTATCAGACCTTGAGAGTCAAAGTAATTTGATGCTACATTTTGTACAACGTTGTCTCACTGAAAAGAAGTTCTTCCCAAAGACAGAAGTACAGTTTCTTATAGAAACACAGGCTATACCTTCTGTGTAAGTACAGTATCTTATAGAAACACAGGCTATACCTTCTGTGTAAGTACAGTATCTCATAGAAACACAGGCTATACCTTCTGTGTAAGTACAGTATCTTATAGAAACACAGGCTATACCTTCTGTGTAAGAACAATATCTTATAGAAACACAGGCTATACCTTCTGTGTAAGTACAGTTTCTTATAGAAACACAGGCTATACCTTCTGTGTAAGTACATACTGTGTAATTAACTTTATAGAAACACAGGCTATACCTTCTGTGTAAGTACATACTGTGATAGAAACACAGGCTATACCTTCTGTGTAAGTACATACTGTGTAATTAACTTTATAGAAACACAGGCTATACCTTCTGTGTAAGTACATACTGTGTAGTTTCTTATAGAAACACAGGCTATACCTTCTGTGTAAGTACAGTATCTTATAGAAACACAGGCTATACCTTCTGTGTAAGTACATACTGTGTAATTAATCAGCTGTTGTCTAGAAACACAGGCTATACCTTCTGTGTAAGTACATACTGTGTAGTTTCTTATAGAAACACAGGCTATACCTTCAGTGTAAGTACATACTGTGTAATTAACTTTATAGAAACAGGCTATACCTTCTGTGTAAGTACATACTGTGATAGAAACACAGGCTATACCTTCTGTGTAAGTACAGTATCTTATAGAAACACAGGCTATACCTTCTGTGTAAGAACAGTATCTTATAGAAACACAGGCTATACCTTCTGTGAAAGTACAGTTTCTTATAGAAACACAGGCTATACCTTCTGTGTAAGTACAGTATCTTATAGAAACACAGGCTATACCTTCTGTGTAAGTACAGTATCTTATAGAAACACAGGCTATACCTTCTGTGTAAGTACATACTGTGATAGAAACACAGGCTATACCTTCTGTGTAAGTACATACTGTGTAATTAACTTTATAGAAACACAGGCTATACCTTCTGTGTAAGTACATACTGTGTAATTAACTTTATAGAAACACAGGCTATACCTTCTGTGTAAGTACATACTGTGTAATTAACTTAATAGAAACACAGGCTATACCTTCTGTGTAAGTACATACTGTGATAGAAACACAGGCTATACCTTCTGTGTAAGTACATACTGTGATAGAAACACAGGCTATACCTTCTGTGTAAGTACTTACTGTGTAATTAACTTTATAGAAACACAGGCTATACCTTCTGTGTAAGTACATACTGTGTAATTTCTTATAGAAACACAGGCTATACCTTCTGTGTAAGTACATACTGTGTAGTTTCTTATAGAAACACAGGCTATACCTTCTGTGTAAGTACATACTGTGTAGTTTCTTATAGAAACACAGGCTATACCTTCAGTGTAAGTACATACTGTGTAATTAACTTTATAGAAACAGGCTATACCTTCTGTGTAAGTACATACTGTGATAGAAACACAGGCTATACCTTCTGTGTAAGTACAGTATCTTATAGAAACACAGGCTATACCTTCTGTGTAAGTACATACTGTGATAGAAACACAGGCTATACCTTCTGTGTAAGTACATACTGTGTAATTAACTTTATAGAAACACAGGCTATACCTTCTGTGTAAGTACATACTGTGTAATTAACTTTATAGAAACACAGGCTATACCTTCTGTGTAAGTACATACTGTGTAATTAACTTAATAGAAACACAGGCTATACCTTCTGTGTAAGTACATACTGTGATAGAAACACAGGCTATACCTTCTGTGTAAGTACATACTGTGTAATTTCTTATAGAAACACAGGCTATACCTTCTGTGTAAGTACATACTGTGTAGTTTCTTATAGAAACACAGGCTATACCTTCTGTGTAAGTACAGTTTCTTATAGAAACACAGGCTATACCTTCTGTGTAAGTACAGTATCTCATAGAAACACAGGCTATACCTTCTGTGTAAGTACATACTGTGTAATTTCTTATAGAAACACAGGCTATACCTTCTGTGTAAGTACATACTGTGTAGTTTCTTATAGAAACACAGGCTATACCTTCTGTGTAAGTACATACTGTGTAGTTTCTTATAGAAACACAGGCTATACCTTCTGTGTAAGTACATACTGTGTAGTTTCTTATAGAAACACAGGCTATACCTTCTGTGTAAGTACATACTGTGTAATTAATACATCTGTTGTTCAGAAACACAGGCTATACCTTCTGTGTAAGTACATACTGTGTAATTAATACATCTGTTGTCCAGAAACACAGGCTATACCTTCTGTGTAAGTACATACTTTTGTCTAGAAATGAAACTTTGCCTAATAATTTACCTCTTACCAGAAGGTGGGTCACAAACAAAGTTTAAAAAAACTACACTGGCTAACAAGGCTTGATAAAATCTATGCTGAAAGTCATTGGTAAAAAGTAAAATAACAAAAATGCTGAACTCTCAAGAATATTCAAAATGTGAAGTCCCTAATCAAAAGCTTAAACACATCAAACAAATGAACAACAACTGTCATATTCTCGACTTGATACAGGCATTTTCTTAAGTAGAAAATGATTGATTAAACCTAGTTTAATAGCTAGCTAAACCCCTCACTTGTATGACAGTCACTAAACCATCCCTTTGCATATCTGCAAAAATAAATTATTATGTGATCCTTTACCACTTTTAAGATGGTATGTGGTCAACATGATCATGGTCAAAAGTTTGACTCTAGGTAACTTTAATTGCTAGGACACACAATAGTCTGAGAGAACAATAGATATGGGAAGATGTGGTATGAGTGATAATGAGACAACTCTCCATCCACACAACAATTTATAAAACTGAACCATTATAGGTCAAAGTACGGCCTTCAACATGGAGCCTTGGTCCACACAGAACAACAAGAATTGTCACTAAATGATGATTTTTACAAAAAATTTATGTTTTAGAAAAAAAAATGTGGATAGAAATAAATTGTATTTAGAAAAAGGATCAGCAATACAAGAAATGAACGAAAATTATAACAAAGTTTTTGGCAATTTTAGGTTCCATTTAATCATAAAACTCTTCATGTGTTTTTGGTCTTGTGCATCCTTGCTTGGCTTTCAAATGTTTGGGATTTAGCATTCCTGATGAGGGTAAATGAAGAAAGGTCTTTCCAATGTATGAATTTTCTCTCAATGTTGGCATTTCAATTGTTGTCTGCTCTTTGGTCAGGTTATTGTCTCTTTGACATATTCCACATTTCCATTCTCAATTTTATGAATTTACAGAGATACACAGGAGTCTGATTGACTAGTCATGCTAGTTGTACAATGATATTTTGGTGAATTGATCTGTTTTACTTTGTAGGTTGATGACACACCTGTTTGATGCTCTAATCAAACATAAAGAAACAGGTTTGCTGAAAAATATCTTGGAGTATATCTCCAATATACCAGAATCTTGCCTCTGTAAGATGTTAGATTATATTTTAAGGTGAGTACATCAAGAAAAGGCACATTGAAGTGTAGTACCAATATACCACAATCTTGCCTTTTCAGTAAAATGTTAATACTAGATTAATCGATTAAATCAAGATTAAAGTATTACAGCAAAATAAAACTTGTTACAGCTGATTCCATTGAGTGTGTAGACAAAGGTAATGTCTTTGGTTAGCTTGCTTGTTAGCTGAACCGTAAATTTGTTATAAGGTAACATATACTACCCTCCTGTCAAAGTAGCCTAGTCCTACAAACAGATAGATTTGTTATCTGTTGGAACAGTTTTACTCTTAAAGGAGGATAGTTTACCTTAACTAATAATTACTTCTATGTTAAGCTATCAAGCAAGCTTATCAAAGGATATTTGCCTGCACACTGGATGGAATCGGCTGTAAATATTACAGCAAAATAACAGTGGTTACAATATTTCTCTGATTACACAAAATTCAGATATACCAGTAAAATAATACATGTTCAGGCCTAAATTAAAATATTGTTTGTTTGCCCTTTTCCGACCCTAAGTTTTGAAACAGGGTAGGTAGGTAGGTAAAATATTTTATTTTTTTCCCCAAAAAAATAACTTGGCTCGGTATATTATTTGTCATGGGTAGGCAGGTAGGTAAAATATTTTATTTTATATACACATGGAAAAAAGTATTGCAACACCTTGATTTTTTAAAATTTGAAAAATCAGCCTCTTTTTATGGATGAAATATAATAAAATATTTGTATAATATTATTGAAATATAGTTTATGATAACATTGGCATTGAAACGAACAAAAAATGTTTTTTACAACTTTTACTGTAGTCGAACTTTACAATGTCAGACATTTCAAAATTAATCTTAAGATGACTGTTCACATCATGGTTGATCGTTATACGCCAAAGAATTAGTACTTTGTGCGCAGCCTCCATTCAAACGGATAACCGCATCTAAACGTCTTCTGATTCCTGCCAAAAATCGACTAATTTGATGCTAGGGTAGCAGCAACCATTTCTGATGAAGGGCATTGTTTATTTCATGATGTGTTTAAACTGGGGGTGTCCTTTCGCGCACGTTCCGCCCAATAGTGTCCCATATATGCTCGATATGGTTCAAATCCGGGCTACCATCCGTCCAAGGAAGATGAACCGAATTCCATTGGAACAATGGATCTTCCTCCACGATGCTAATTTTCAACTTTAGCGAGCTCTGCACTACATTGGATACAGAAAACTGTGTGACTGTTCGTAAGCAAAGGTCTCCGAAATGGTCTTGTCGCACGATAACCAGTAGCGATGAGTCAATCTCGAACAGTTCTTGTTAAAAGGCTCCTGTATGCCCACCACTCTCTTTTTAGGATTGTATTGTATGCAATGGATTTCCTTCTGACCAACCTTCATTATGCCCTATTTTCCCTAGCAAATGGTATAGGGGGTCTTCTTTATCTCGGAAGGTCTTTAACATCGTTTAGTGCCTTATTTTTATTCTCAAAACGACTTATAGTGGAATGGTGATGACCAAAAATATGTGCAGTTGTTTCAGCGACATCCCTGCTTCTCTCATGCTGATAATCTGCCATCTTGCTGCAGTTTAGAGTTGTCGAGGACCCATTACAAGGTGTCAATCACATAACTTTAAAAACTTGGTTATTTAAAGTGTTGAAAATAATGAGGATGAAAACATCTGTTTAGCTGTTTACGGGTACAGTAGCTGCATGTGCAGATAAAAACTTATCGAGTCGATATTTATTGATTAAACTCAGGTGATACTTAAATAATGTTTAATTAGTTCTATTTTACCAAATTATATCACAAAAAAATAAAAAGTGTTTTTTTAATTTCAATTTCAATTTGGTGTTGCAATACTTTTTTTCATGTGTATAGATACAAAATCTGCATAATGTCATTTTTTTGTCCGTTTTGTTTTTGCAAATAAGTTTTCCGCTGGGACTATTAGTTTTGAAAAAAAAATATATAAGAGATAACTTTGTACTGGTAAGATAATGTCCGGGCAGACATATATTACTAGTAGAAAAAGTCCCTTGAGTGTTACAAATTTCGTGTGTGCCTTTTTTTCCAATAAAAATGCTATAATAAGACTTTTAAAAAACTCAATTGTCACATATTTTGCATCACATTTATAAATGATCTGTATGGAAAACTTGGCGATTTTACTGCCAGATATTCTCCACTTTACAGGGTTTTGTCACTTTTGGTTCATGTCAGATATAAATAATTTAGCGGCATCGTTAACATAATCATCCTGATATGCAGATCACAAAAGGCCATCGCTACATAGAATACAACGTCCGTTTACAAATTAGTTTGTACACACGTTAATACTTTTGTATCAAACGAACTTTTTTGTAAATGAACCCTGCTCTTTAAGTTTAAAGGTACAGAGTAACGTACTTCATATCATGATTTCAGAAAGCGTTCAACATCGATTTCAAACAAATGCTTTGAAACTTCAAATGCAAGTGTTCATGTCAAACGCTCAGGTGATACCAAACGGACTGGACCTTATACGTAAAGATAAAACCCGAGGATTCCGGTAAAAAAGTTTTGAGCGGGAAATACAAATATAAGATTTTGGGTAGGAACGAAAAAATGAAATAAAATAAAATCTTGCTGGTAAATACAAATAAAAGATTTTCAGGCGGAACGAATTGATAGGGTCGGTCGGTAAAGGGCAAACAAACAATATTTTAATTTAAGCCTCATACAAGATTTCATTTAAAAATGTTAAATCAAATATAATGTTTCTTATATACATGACTGAAAATTGTGACGTATCTTTGTAGTTTAGAAGAAAAAGATTTAGATGAACAACAAAATGGCCAGTCTGCCATAGAAGGATGTCCACTTTCCTCTACAAAGATGTATTTTATGTATCCTTTTGTCAATACTCACACATTTGTTTGCCTTTGAATACTATGAAACTATATTAATGACTAGTTACTTGTTGCCAGTTTTTATTCAGTGGAAAAGTTAATTATTATGTGAGTAAACTCATCATAAATACCAGGATTGAAATCATGTATTTGCTCTGCACGTTTTGTTTATAGTTTTGTCTACAAAAGACTCACCAGTGAGGCTTGAATAAAAGAACATCCAAAAGGCCAAATAAAGTACAAAGTTGAAGAGCATTGAGGACCAAGAAGTCCTAAAAGTTTTGCTAAATACAGCTAAGGTAATCTATTCCTGAGGTAGAAAAGCCTTAATATTTAAAAAATTCAAAGTTTTTAAACAGTTAATTTATGATTATAACCATACCAATGATAATTCATGTCAACACATTATGCTGATTACTGGGAAAGTAATACCCTTGGGGAATAAAACTCCACCAGCAGTGCAAGTTCAAAATAGAAAGACATTGCCAAAGGTGGGATCCAGATCATTAGCATGATTAGTATAGGTAATGAAACCAAAGTATGAACAGAATTACAAAATAAGTGTTATGAACAAAGAGAAAATGTTGAAGGAGTATAATCTGCAGAAGCAAAATAATGTTTGATTATACTTAACATATAATCAGAAATCAGATCTTACGCATGGCTTTCAATGATGTGTTCCTGGTAGAGTGTGTCGGAATGCTCTCATTTAAAAATGTTCTGGTGAGTAAACTATTTACAAATCAGATCTTAAGCAATGCATTTATTGATGTGTTTCTGGTAGAGTGTGTCGGAATGCTCTCATTTAAAAATGTTCTGGTGAGTAAACTATTTACAAATCAGATCTTAAGCAATGCATTTATTGATGTGTTCCTGGTAGAATGTGTCAGAATGCTCTCATTTAAAAATGTTCTGGTGAGTAAAGTGAAATTAGTTTTTTTCATGGTTTCAAGTTTCACTGTATATTCTAAGATATATATTTCACAGAATGAAGGGGTTATGTATAACTTCTTTGTTAAAATCGGGAAAAAATACTTCATCATATTGAATTTATCTGTTCTACCTGCAGGTTTATGGACAAAGGGAAATAACTCATATTGAATGTATCTGTTGTACCTGCAGGTTTATGGGCAAAGGGAAATAACTCATATTGAATGTATCTGTTCTACCTGCAGGTTTATGGACAAAGGGAAATAACTCATATTGAATGTATCTGTTCTACCTGCAGGCTTATGGGCAAAGGGTAATAACTCATTGAATGTATCTGTTCTACCTGCAGGTTTATGGGCAAAGGGAATAACTCATATTGAATGTATCTGTTCTACCTGCAGGTTTATGGACAAAGGGAAATAACTCATATTGAATGTATCTGTTCTACCTGCAGGTTAAAGGACAAAACGAAATAACTCATATTGAATGTATCTGTTGTACCTGCAGGTTTATGGGCAAAGGGTAATAACTCATATTGAATGTATCTGTTCTACCTGCAGGTTTATGGACAAAGGGAAATAACTCATATTGAATGTATCTGTTCTACCTGCAGGTTTATGTACAAAGGGAAATAACTCATATTGAATGTATCTGTTCTACCTGCTGGTTTATGGACAAAGGGAAATAACTCAGCTTGTCAAATTAAAATGTTAAAATGTAGTGACAGTAGTAATTGATCACTGACACTATGTAGTTGTGACAGGAATCTTTTATCTTTACAGGCTTTGTTAGAGTATTTATACTTTCTGCTTAATATTGGACCAGAACAGATAGAAGATATACCAAACAATCCTTCATTGGGCCAGGTAATTATTTCACTCAGATTAAACCAGATATACCAAACACCTTCATTAGACAGATGTAACTGGTGTTTCATTATTTTTCTTTAGATACCAATTGTTGTGGGTTTCGTTGGTAGAAACTTGCATTTAAAAGTTCAATGAATTTCAAATTTTGTATGGGCTTTGTATGTGGAGATGGGCAAAAACCATGAAAATGCTAGTTTTTCCCATTCCATGAAAATAAATTAATGCGCAGTACTTCATATTCAGATTTAACCAGAAATTGCAAACAATCCTTCCTTGGCACAGGTAATTACTTATATTCAGATTTCACTACAAAAGAACTGTATCAATTTTAGATAATAGAAATATACAAAATGCAATGGAGAAAACAAAGTAATACCAATTCTTTCTGAGATAAAGTTAAGTATTGCAGACCTGGGCTGAATAGTTTTAGATAAATTTGAAAAATAAGTCCCCTTTAATCATTTCATTTCAGACAATACCAGTATGATATGGTAAATGTCTGGTATGCTTGACTAATCAATATCATTATTATCATTCCAGGTTGTAGACTGGTTATGTTGTATATTAGATGGACATTTTACACAGCTAATTATCTCCCCTGATGCCAGAGGTGTACTGGTGCATCTGCATAGCATTGTAGAATCTCAGGTAAATATTGATAGGATTATCTCTCCAGGTGAGAGGTGTCCTGGTGCATCTGCATAGCATTGTAGAATCTCAGGTAAATATTGATAGGATTATCTCCCCTGGTGAGGGGTGTACTTGTGCATCTGCATAGTATTGTAGAATCTCAGGTAAATATTGATAGTATTATCTCTCCAGGTGAGAGGTGTCCTGGTGCATCTGCATAGCATTGTAGAATCTCAGGTAAATATTGATAGGATTATCTCCCCTGGTGAGGGGTGTACTTGTGCATCTGCATAGTATTGTAGAATCTCAGGTAAATATTGATAGGATTATCTCCCCTGATGACAGGTGTACTGGTGCATCTGCACAGTATTGTAGAATCTCAGGTAAATATTGATAGGATTATCTCCCCTGGTGAGAGGTGCACGCATCTGCACAGTATTGTAGAATCTCAGGTTAATATTGATAGGATTATCTCCCCTGGTGAGAGGTGCACGCATCTGCACAGTATTGTAGAATCTCAGGTTAATATTGATAGGATTATCTCCCCTGGTGAGGGGTGTACTTGTGCATCTGCATAGTATTGTAGAATCTCAGATTAATGTTGATAGGATTATCTCCCCTGATGAGAGGTGTACTGGTGCATCTGCATAGCATTGTAGAATCTCAGATTAATGTTGATAGGATTATCTCCCCTGATGACAGGTGTACTGGTGCATCTGCACAATATTTTAGAATCTTGGGTTAGTATTGATAGGATTATCTCCCCTGATCAGAGCTTAACTTGTGCATCTGCATAATGTAACTTTTGTAGAATCTCATGTAAATATAAATAGGATTATCTCCCCTGATGAGAAGTGTATTGATGTATCTGCTCAGTATTCTAGAATATCAGGTAAAAATTACTTGGATTATCTCCCCTGATGGTAGAGTTGTACTTATGAATCTGCACAGTATTCTATAATCTCAGGTAAATATTGATAGAATCATCTCCCCTGATGTCAGAGGTGTACTTGTGCATCTGCATAGTATTGTAAAATCTGTGGTAAGTATTGATAGGATTTTCTCCCCTGATAAGAGGTATATGTTAGAATCTCAGTGAGATGATGATCTGATTATCTCCCCTGATAAGAGGTATATGTTAGAATCTCAGTAAGATGTTGATCTGATTATCTCCCCTGATAAGAGGTATATGTTAGAATCTCAGGAAGATGTTGATCTGATTATCTCCCCTGATAAGAGGTATATGTTAGAATCTCAGGAAGATGTTGATCTGATTATCTCCCCTGATAAGAGGTATATGTTAGAATCTCAGTAAGATGTTGATCTGATTATCTCCCCTGATAAGAGGTATATGTTAGAATCTCAGTAAGATGATGATCTGATTATCTCCCCTGATAAGAGGTATATGTTAGAATCTCAGTAAGATGTTGATCTGATTATCCCCCCTGATAAGAGGTATATGTTAGAATCTCAGTAAGATGTTGATCTGATTATCCCCCCTGATAAGAGGTATATGTTAGAATCTCAGTAAGATGTTGATCTGATTATCTCCCCTGATGACAGGTATATGTTAGAATCTCAGTAAGATGTTGATCTGATTATCTCCCTTGATGAGAGGTATATGTTAGAATCTCAGTAAGATGATGATCTGATTATCTCCCTTGGTGAGAGGAGTAGTGAGGTGTTATTCCTGTTTAAGGGGTTGCAGCAATCAGTCCCGATGTGGTTGTTCTGTTTATTTTAGGGCATAATAGAGAAGTCACCTGTCGTTTTTATTTTGTTATTTTTTTGTGCTACTGAAAAGTCAGTCTTGTTACTATATTTGTTATTTTATATGAATTTGGTTAAATATACTTACCATGAAATTACATATATATTATATAGAATATGTTTGCTTTCACAACATGTTCTCATCGCAATTAACTAGGTGATTAAAAATTATATCCATGAGATGTACTCACCTACGTCATAGTTCACCTGTGTAACATACACTAGCTTTAGTTTTAATTTTTGCGTTCAAGAGAACGCATGTTTCTCGTCGGCAAGGATTTTTAACAGTTTACTGTTGAGAATCCTTATGTTTTATAAAAGACATTATGTGTTGTCTGCACATTTGATTTTCATATTTAATGGGTTTATTTAAACTGAAACAGGGTAAAGAATCAGTCCAGTTGTTATTATTTTTTATTTTTTTTAGGGTTACAACTGTTGAAATTGTTTTGTTATTTTTCAGGTTGAGTTTTATGATCAGTTAATCAGTTTAGATGCTCTACTACAACAATTGAAGTCTAGATGTGCAATACCCACAAACAAGATGGTTGGACAATACTGCATTGAAGTTTTACACATACTGTAAATAAAAATCATATTAATTCACATTGCTGTGTTGATTTTATTTTGAATCCTTTCTTATTGACGTCATTCTTTATATATGCAACAAGATTCACTAACATTTATGTTATTTAGTAAAAGATCTACCTGTATTGATAGGAAGGTCCCTTAAAAGGCACTAGCTATCAGATATAGAAAAAAAAAATGTTTTTTTTTTGTTCAATCATTATTGAAAAGAAAAAGTGAAATTATAATTTGCTTTTAGCAACCAGTTTTGTGTAATTTTGTTACAATAAGTTCAGGATCATTGTTATTGATTTATTTACTTGCAAGTGAATAATTCAACTTATTGAATCCATATTAATGTTATTTTAATTTAACACCTTAGCTAGAGAAGGGTTATGCATAAAATAGGTATGCTCAGCTATTAACAGTAAAGAAATGTCATTGTTGGAAGTGAAACAAGGGCAATCCATTCGGTTGGACGACTGATTAGATCTCAAAAATCATTCTTATACAGGTAATAACAATGAATAACATATTTTTTAAACCTATAATATAAAATTAAACAGGCCTAGAAAATTCCAATTGCACTTGTGTGCTATCTATTTATATCTATATTTATGTTTATATTGGGTTATATGACCATCATCAGTCTTCTAGAGGTCTCCTCCATTGTTAATTAGATGGTCTCTATACTAAAACACTTAAAAAACGCTGCTACATAATTTCATTGTAAATTGTTTATCTCATACTTTTTTAAAATTTGAATATACATTTTTGGAATCCGATGTACAGTAGTTGTTGTTTGTTTATGTAATATATACTTGTTTCTCATTTCTCATTTTTTTTTATATAGATTAGACCGTTGGTTTTCCCCTTTGAATGGTTTTACACTAGTAATTTTGGGGCCCTTTATAGCTTGTTGTTCGGTGTGAGCCAAGGCTCCGTGTTGAAGGCCGTACATTGACCTATAATGGTTTACTTTTTTAAAATTGTTTGTTGAATGGAGAGTTGTCTCATTGGCACTCACACCACATCATCCTATATCTATTTTAGTATGTTTAGCATCAAATATGAGAATTACGGTCAAGTCTGTGAATAATAATTTGACT
Organism: Mytilus trossulus; assembly: GCF_036588685.1. NCBI lineage: Eukaryota > Metazoa > Mollusca > Bivalvia > Mytilida > Mytilidae > Mytilus > Mytilus trossulus. The sequence continues at coordinate 85,111,808 of NC_086379.1, forward strand.
GCTAGCATTTCTGTTATTTGCTTCAAAATCAGCAATTTTATTGACAGATAGGTCCATTAAACTTTCTGTTTTATCCACATGTTTACTTATTTATTCCTTGTCCAAAATGACCACATATTCAGTCTTGTTATTAAGTTGACCTGTTGGATGGTAACCATTGCCACATCTGCAGTCAGAACACCAAACATGTCCAAAAACACTTTTCTTACTTTTAAAAAGTGAACTTGAAACAAAAGCCAGGTCAAGAAATTCAATAGTTGTGTAAATTATTTGAACTTTTAAGATTACTTATGGAGTGTTATTAATATAAAAGTTCTCCGCCCTACAGAATGTGCCATAAATAGATTAACTAATCTGATTAAATTGAAAAACTATATTGTATAGTACTTAAGATTAACAAATTTTTCAATATATATTTCCTTCAATTTAGCTGTATGTAAAATAAAATCATGTATTTCATACTGAATTGAACACACACATTTGTTCATCTTCAAGTGCTGTTAATTGGTCGATATTGGTGGCTGCAACAGTAATATCCCATTAATAACTGGTCATCATGTGCTGCCAAAATAACAGATCCTAGACCTGCTTGCCTAAGTTATTAATATAAGATGTTCAGATGACACAGAAACTAACAGCTATAGGTCACTGTATGGCCTTCAAAAAGGAGCAAATCCAATACAGCATATAGTCCGCTATAAAAGACCTAAAAATCAAAACTGTAAAACAATTCAAACAAGACAACTAATGGTCTAATTAATGTACAGAAAAATGATTGAACAACAAATACGTAAAAAAGCAACAAACGACAACCACTGAATGAAAGGCTCCTGACTTCTGACAGCCACACACATACAGACGGTGGCGGGTTTGAACATGTTAGCGGTATCCCAACCATTCCCCTTTACCTGGGACAATGGTGTTACAGTAGAACATAAGTGTGCCTTATTCTTCAAATTACAAAAATCGGGACGGGAACATGAGAATATGACTTGAGACAGGAGCATTAGGATATGACTTAGGACGGGAACATTAGGATATGACTTGAGACGGGAACATTAGGATATGACTTGAGACAGGAACATGTGTAAAAACACCTGGATTTATGGTGATGTCCCCCTTATGTAGCTTCCTTTAAGTTTAAGGTGGCTCAAGCCTATTCGAAATTTCTATCAGAAGTGCCGTATTTTGGTTGTTTTATTCTTTAAAGAAAATGAATCAAATTGGTCGAAAAAAAATAGGTGGTCACGTACCATTTAAGCTCAAAATTTTACATTTAAACAGGTATGTAAAAGGGATCATTTTTCAATGAAATGATAAGGAAAATAGAGGTGTTGACATATTTTTATCGGAATATCAAAAAAACGTTCTGAGACAATTGGTCCAAAACTGTAATATGAAAAGCTGGAATATAGCTTCAAAGAATGAGCCAATAAAAAACAGGTCACCGATAAGGAAAAAAAATATTTTGCCTTAAAACCCAAACTTTGGTGGGAAAATGGTGAAAATGGGTGAAATGTCATTTTAACCCTTTAACAAATACGGATAATAACGAAAATATTTTATTAGTTACATAACTACAATTATTTATCATTTCTAATCAATCAAAATATTTACGACTTATCCTATAAGATATGGAAAATGACAGCATTGACGTTTATTTTTATATATTTATAAATTCCTTAGAAATAAAACAAAACCTTGACAAGATACCGATATCTTATGGTGATACATGTATTAAGCATTAAGTTTATTGAGGATATATTTCAACTACATTGACCACAGGGTGTCTTCCCGATTGTCCCACTTTTTGAAATTACAGGTAAAAAGGTAGTGAAATGTTTTTGGGACAATCGGAAAGATGTTTGTGGGACAATTGGGAAATTTAATTGTGGGACAATCGGGAATTGTTTTAATTGTGATTAATCAGTTTTTATAGTGTGAAGTAGGTAATTACAGGTAACTAATCATTTTCTTGCAAAATCTGCAGTTGGGTGTTGCACTTGGATCATCTTTTTCAAACCGTTGTGCCATCCTTCTAGATGGTATGTTGTCCTTGGTCCTTCTGTTTGATAATGATTCCATAGATGTCTGTTTGCTTCAAACCAGTACGTAGTGGCGTCATCTATGAAGAAAGTTGTTGGATTCAGTTGAATCTGGCGTTGGGTGCAAGCAGATTAGTCTTCAGTAGTAAGAAGAATCTGGTATAGTTGTCCATTGACTTCCCATGTAATAGTGCAAAAAACAGTGGGAAAATCAATCAGTGCATGCAGAGTGTGTAGCTGTTCAAAGATTAATGGAAATGTGTAGAAAGTACCATCAACGTAGATTGAGTTGTTGTCATTGTTTGTCATGTGTTGTATGTGGTGGTCAGTGGCGAATACAAGTATCTTATCGTAGGTACCAGCATTGATTAGCAGAAATCTTTCAGCAGCTGTTGTTTGAGTCCACTCATCCTTGATGTCAATATTCAGTAGAGATGTTGGTAGGTGTGGTTGACGATAAAAAAATGTATTTTATAGAAGGGAAAGTTGTGAGCTGTTCAACCATCTGTTGAGTATCGTCATTCCTTTCTAGTGTACGAAGCTTGGCTATTTCCTGTTTGTAGATTGCTTGTACAGAAGTAGTATCTGCTCTTCATCTTTTCTTTTTGTGTTGCAATACTTTGGTGACCTCTACTAGTTTGGCTGGGTTTGGGGGATGATTGTGTACTAAGTTGCATCCAATTGGTATGTTGTTCAAGGTGCAAATACTTGAATTTATACTCTTTTTCAAATGTATGCATTATTTTAATTTTTAGAATTTAAACAAATAATATTAAATCTATTTACTTTTTTTTTTAAATGTATGCATTATTTTTATATTTATTTGGAATTTAAATTAAAACAAAATAATTATAAATGTTGGTATTTGTATTTATTCTATAAACAAAAAGTAACATTTTAGATAGGATTTTAAATACGAAATGTTATATTATTTAATGAAAAGTGCAGGAATTTCATAATTTAAAAAATATATATCATATCTTTTACTAATTAAAATGGATATAGTCCAAAAATAATACTTTGAAAATGAAATAATCAATTCTTGTTATGTTAGCAAAATAAACACAAAGTCTACTGTTTATTTAAGAACATTTCACTTAATAAAATAATGTGGGACAATGAGAACTTTTCTTGTGGGACAATCAGAACTCTAAAATTTTAAAAAGTGGGACAATCGGGAATAAACCGACCACAGCTGTTGTAGCTTGATTGGCCCGAGTTCATAATTGTGTTTACGGACATATTGACAGGTCTGTTGCCTACTAGATGTGTAAAACAAAATAAACTCATCGTGTCTGTCTAGTAATTATCATCGTTCTCGATATTGCTTGTAATATTTGCTGCTGAACTTAAAGTAACCATCAGTGAATTAATTTAAGTATAGAACATCCGTAATTTTATTCCTCTTTTTCGAATTCAAAGATTTTGTGTATCCTTTGCAGAAACGTAATCAAGTTAAACGGGCCTCTTTATACATTTAGAAAACCAATGTAAAATGTAATAAAACTATTTTATTCATCCCTATATGTGTAATTTCCCCCACAGTCCTATTTGAAATAATAAATAATATAAAGTACAATAATACTGTAATGGTGACGATTAAACAAATGAACACAATTTTCCAACCTTGATTCACATTTGGTTTTACTTTTTAGTACTGTAATATACATTCACACCAGGCACGAATGTTACAGAATCTTTGCCATTTTTGTCTTTTTCAGCTCTGTTTTTACTTAATGACTTTGCTAGTTGTTTGACATCTTTTGTTCTAAAAGATTCCAAAATGTCATTGCTTTTTGAGCGGTTTGGTTGATGGATACTGAAAGTATCTTCCTCAGCGTTTCTTTGTTTTTTCTTTAAAATCATATCTGTTTGAGCACGCGTCATCATCCACGGTGGTCTAGTGTCGTCTGCTTCTTGTCCTGTCATATCCAATGATTTGTCAGTTTGGTCATCATGTGATTCGTAGCTATATTTCGAAAGACGACTCTTGCTTTTCGAATTTTCGTTTGGTAGATCATCGGAGTCCTTAATAAGGGGTTGTGATAAAGTTGAATGTAGTTTCTGAAATCTGTCATCTTTTGTCGGAGCTCCTGGTTTTAGGTGCAATTTTCCTCTGTATTTATTATATTCCTTTAGTGCATCCTGATCCACCACCATAACTTCTGGCAGTCGTGTCATAAATGTCCGCTCTCTATGAGTTACAATCTCTGTCTTTTCACGCCGAATGCTGAATGGCATTTTAGGTAAATTTTCCTTACCTCTGACACTCTGGCTTCTAAAATTGTACTCGGGTGCTTTATACATCACATCAAAACTGGGGCGCCTTTTTTCTTCCGCTATTTGTACATTTGGTAAATTGAGCCCAGAGAGACGAAATTCATCCTCGCGTCTCCATTTTGCTTGTTTTCTTTCTTGGTTTTTCATGAAAGTTCTTGCAGAGAGATCGAATGAATTTGAATTTTTCAGTTGTCTGACACTGAGGCTAGTCAACTGCCTTTCCAGATGACGATCCTGGCTGACATTCTCGTGTAGAATAGTTCCATATAAATTTGTTTTAGGCATGGCATGTCGGACACATAAATGTTGTTTCAGCTTAATATTCTTGGTGTCTGCTCCAGGCTCATATGTTAATAAATCACGAGATATTTCAAACGGCAAGTTGTGTTGGATCGACATTTTAAAACTGGCTAACGTCATTCCACAAAGTCTGTATAAGGATTAATAAAGGATTATTCTTCATAAACAAATTTTGTACACAACACTTAAATCTTTAAAACCATGATCATATATACTATCTTCAATACTGTCCAATTTCTGTCTCGGCCAAGTTTTCTGACCCGTTATAATCAAATATCATCTTTACATTAGTGTCACAATCATCATGAATCGCTACATAGACCTTAAACCGACATTATACTGATTCCTGGTCGATTGCCCTTCACAGATAACACTTGTCCCAATGTATTCCTGTGCATTCTAACTTTACACTTATTGTCAGTTTCTGCATGTATTACACCAATATTGAATATGATATTATATTAATGTGTCGTTAACAACGGCTTTTGTTCTCCTCCGACACGGGCGACTACGTTTTGGTACATTAAGATTTATAATCAATTCGTGTGTATTAGGATAATCTAGATATAAAACGGATCAGACCGTTAACGGGTATATGGCTGGCTTGGTCTTATTGTTTATACCATTAGCCAACTTTTGGTATTAACCAATAGGAATTATTTAATCGAAATATTTCATCAGTTAAGTACTTTAACAAATTTTTAAAGTATATGAATAGCAAAGCTATTGTTTTATTATTAAATTTAAAGATTTTCCTTCAAATAGAATGCTTTGATAGGACTGTATAGAACGTTAATTATGATAATGTACACAGATATAAAATTCAATATGTATTTATGTTTCGGCCGATGAACTCCATCCCCGAGTTTACCATCCGCTCATTATTATGTACATCTTGTCAAGCTTTTCTTAGCTTAAATGGAAGGGAATACTTTTATGTATAGTTTAGAGCTTGATAATGCTGAGTTGTATCAAGTAATTCCTGTTTGCAGATAATTTCAAATTTTACAACACACATTGCATGTGTACAAGGGAAATTTTCGTCAAGATTTCCTTGGCCTCTATGGAAGGAACTGATTGCCGTATATTTGGTCGTTGAGTTTTACAATGAAAGCAATTTTTACTCCAACTGTGCATCTACATCTTGTTTGACAATTATTATAGTTTGTAATTTTTTTACACTCACTGTACATGGAAAATATCCGACCAGAGCGAAACAATAACAAAGATACAGTTAAGCAGACCCAGTATTGGTCTTGTTTTTATATTTGTTGCAGGAATTGTTCCTCGCACTGTGTATAGATGCAGTTCAATGTGTCCCCATGGTTGTAGTTTATGCCCGTATATTTAAGGGGCGTTGTATGTGAGATAACCAAAATCAATGTGTAAACCGATAAAAATGTTTGAATATTCCACTACTGCATTAAATTGATAACCTTTAAGAGTTAAATATTTATCTAAAATGGTTTGTCATTTTATATGCTGACGATACTGTCTTAATGGCAGAATCCCAGATAGATTTACAAAGACAACTGGACTCTTTATACGAATATTGTGAGTTATGGAAACTTAGAGTAAATGTGCAAAAAAGTAAGATTGTAATTTTTTCACAAGGTAGACTACCGCAGAATATTGTTTTTAAGTATGATAATATAATACTAGATATTGTGAGTGAATTTACTTATCTTGGTGTATTACTGTCTAGGTCAGGTAATTTTTCAAGAGCTAAAAAAAGCAATGTGAAAAAGCAACACATGCTATATACGATATTATTCGAAAATGTAGAGTACATAATCTGTCAATTGAATGCCAACTTGATCTATTTGATAAAATTGTGAAACCAATACTTCTGTATGGGTGCGAAGTTTGGGGTTTTGGAAATAATTCAATAATCGAGAGGGTTCATATTAAATTTTGTAAAATATTACTTGGAGTTAAAAAGTCTACTCCTGATTTTATGATTTATGGTGAATTGGGAAGATATCCATTAGATATTTCAATCAAGTAACGAATGATAAATTATTGGTTCAAGTTGGTAACTGGTAAACCTGACAAATTACCTTTTATTTTGTATAACTTAGCAACTGCCAAATATGGTACAAATATTTTATGGTTAAAACAAGTCAAATCAATTTTAGACACGTGTGGCTTGTCATAGGTATGGGAAAATATCTTTTTTGTAAATAAAACATGGCTACATGTAACCATCAAATAGAATTTGATAGATCAATTTAAACAAAAATGGCTAGCAAGCCTACAGGAATCACCAAAAGCATTAAATTATCGTTTATTTAAAGATCATTTGAGTTTGAGAAATATTTAAATATTTTGGATGACAGGCAGATGTCCTTATTTCTTAAATTTCGAACTTTGAACAGGAAATTTCCAATAGAAACTGGAAGATGGAAAAATATAGAAAGAGAAAACAGAAAATGTATATTGTGTAATTCAGATGCCATTGGGGATGAATACCATTACATTTTTAATTGTTCAGCTTTTGATAAATGTAGAAAACAATGTATTGCATTTTACTATAGAAATAGACCAAACTCATTAAAGTTTTATGAATTAATGAATTCTAAAAAATGTACAGAACTGAACGAACTATGTAAACTTATTAAGGAGATCAATAACAAATTGAACTTTTCTGGGTGAACAATTGTGAACGCCTCTATCTACTTTCGTATATTATTTATTTGTGTAATTGTATTGTAATATGTATAATCTCTATACCTTTGTAATTTGGTTTGTGAGAATAAAGATATATATATAAGAATAAGTGTATTTAAGCTTCAATTAGCTTAAATCAGGTACATGGATCGTGTATAAAATGACGGGCTTTATAAACAACATTACCGTAAAAAAAGGAAGTGACATACCTTTTGTAATTAGCATTTTACAGGCACAGCAAAACTTTCTTACGGAATCTTTTTATCGATGAAATAATTCGATAAAGGTTATAATTAGTTTGCGGAAACGATATCCCTAGTTTACTTATTTTCCAGTTTTTCATAAATTACGTTCACTGAAATCTTAAAAACTAAAACACGACTGCAGACACCGGCATAGCGAACAACTTGTGAAATTAACACAACGTAAGAAGAGTTCAAACGGAACTTCACCGTCCAATTAAAGAAAATTAAAATTCGGGAACGAAACATCGACACTAAAATTGTCACAAAATGTTAGTGATGAGTTTCTCGTTTGATACTGAAATATCCAAATATTTTTTTTAGATGAGAAAAGGGCAGTTTTTGCTTGATTATATTGATTTATAGTAAGTTGCTCTGGGTAAATTTCAGCAGTATTTAGAAAATTCTTCCTTATTGAAAGTCATAATTGTGTCTTAATAACGGTTATTGTTTTTAAATTTACCAATTAAATATTTAAGACGGATCTTCAATGAGTTTGGCCATAAACTGTATTTTATAACAATACGGGAACAAGTCTGTTATTGAAGGGGTGCAATTGGTGCCTATAAGAATACCTACAACCTGTCGATTAACTTTATCAATGTATCATGTATTCTATATATAGTATATAGTTACTAAATGAGTACATATTAAATCAGATATCAAAATGATTATGGGCGTCTTCAAATTTTTGAGTTGGTAGACTTTTGAACATCACCTTGTTACAATCAATACTCGAAGCATGTTATTGTTTGGATGTGTTGGATATTTAAAAATTTAAATGGCAAACGTCAATATCCACAACTGATTACTAGCAACTGACTGTCGATATCTCTGCTGATGAAATATCAGTCCCAGAGAATATCATCCGTTCAGTGACCAGTGTTTTTTTTTCTCGCTTGAATTGTTTTACATTGTCTTATCGGGGCCTTTTATAGCTGACTGTATGTGGTATGGGCTTTGCTCATTATTGACGGCCGTACGGTGACCTATAATTGTTAATGTTTGTGTCATTTTGGTCTTTTGTGGATAGTTGTCTCATTGGCAATCATACCACATCTTCTTTTTTTTTTTTTTATATTTGACCACTTCTATTTAATGAATATGATCCAGATAAAAGAAAGACAACTCAATAACAACTCTTTGAATTTAGAACGTTCCAAGGTTTACATTTATACGATCGATGAAAAGACATTCCAGTGCCGAATTATTTATTTAATGATAAAGTTGATAATACAGATGTCATATATACCTATTGTAATATGTCATTCATATAGATATGTATATGTAAAGGACTGACACATCAATCGATTTGTAGAAATCTAATGTTGTTACATGAGATTTACCACAGATATTGAACCATAAACAGACGAAATGTTTTGCCAAGAGATAAACTGAAATGAATTCATTTTCTTGGATCTTAATCTAAGAGTGGTGCTATACATTTAATGCTGGTGTTATTGGAGGTTGTGGCTATACATTGAATGATGGGGCTATCGAAGGTTGAGGCTATACATTGAATGATGGGGCTATTGGAAAGCGAGGCTCTACATTGAATGATGGGGCTATTGAAGATCGAGGCTCTACATTGAATTATGGGGCTTTTGGAGGTTGTGGCTATGCATTGAACAAGAGTGCACACGCTGAAATGTTTCGCCTTCTTTACTAACCATTGATATTATGTTGATAGACCTAAACATAAAGCTTTATTACAACTGTTACATAAACTCAACATTAACCAAAGAAAACGAAACATTGATCAATGAACCATGAAAATGAGGTCAAGGTCAGATCAACCATTCCAGGCAGACATGTACAGCTAATAATTCTTCAATACAACAAATATAGTTGACTTATTGCTTATAAATTAAGAAAAACAGACCAAAACACAAACACTTTTTTTTAAAACACGTAGCAATGGACCGTGAAAATGAGGTCAAGGTCAAATAAAACCTGCGTAACAGACATATAGATCATAAAATATTTCCATACACCAAATATAGTTGACTAATGCACAAAGTATTAGAAAAATAGACCAAAACTCAAAAACTTAACTTTGACCACTGAACCATGAAAATGAGGTCAAGGTCAGATGACACCTGCCAGTTGGACATGTACACCTTACAGTCTATCAAACACCGAATATACTAGACATATTGCTTATAGTATCTGAGATATGGACTTGACCACAAAAAATTAACCTTGTTCACTGATCCATGAAATGAGGTCGAGGTCAAGTGAAAACTGTCTGACGGGCATGGGGACCTAGCAAGGTACACACATACCAAATATAGTTATCCAATTACTTATAATAAGAGAGAATTTAACCTTAATTTTTTTCAAGTAGTCACTGAACCATGAAAATGAGGTCAATGACATTGGACATGTGACTGACGGAAAGTTCATAACATGAGGCACCTATATACAAAGTATGAAACATCCAGGTCTTCTACCTTCTAAAATATAAAGTTTTTAAGAAGTTAGCTGTAGCCGCCGCCGGATCACTATCCCAATGTCGAGCTTTCTGCAACAAAAGTTGCAGGCTCGACAATAATGGGACTATTGAAGAGTGAGGCTATACATTGAATGATGGGGCTATTGAAGGGTGAGGCTATACATTGAATGATGGGGCTATTGGAGTGTGAGGCTATACATTGAATGATGGGGCTATTGGAGGTTAAGGCTATACATTGAAGAATGGAGGTGCACTATCATCAAAAAGAAAGCTTAACGGGTGATCCCTGCATTTATCACATCATGTTCTCAATCTGATGGAACTAAACAAACATGGCAATATTTGTCAAATTAATACATGACAGAAGATATTTTAAGATGATCAATTCTGAATTAAATATATTTCTTTATGTTCAAAGTCGCAAATCCTAATTGATCTTAACATTAGCAAATATTTGCAGGTAATTTTAAATCCAGATCTTGTGTTCCAGGTGGACAGTTTTGAACAGTGATATATTTAAATAACAGCATAATTGTATAAATCATTTAAGGTCAAGTGATTACTAATTTAATACTGTAGTTAGTACAGTGATAATAACTACCATGTTTTACCATATAATCATTGATCTTGATGATGCTTACTTTCTTGACCATACATATGTGAATATAACAACTTCTGTTTTTACTTTTTATCATACTACAAACTTGTTCTGTTTTTTTTCCAATCTTTCCAGGGAACTTTGTATAATTCGATTTAAGAAAAGTTTTCTATAAGTTCTAACAACTCGTTCAAATAGGGAAAAAAACCAAAGTACAATACTGAAGTAATATGCTGTATGCCCCACACACGAAAATTTACATTTCAAAAAGAACATTTAGATAAATGCTGTATTGACATTAAAATTCAATTATTTCTATCCTTTTGTACGGAAATGAGTGGTATTTTATTGGAATATTGAATTGACAACTTTTATTCAACTTTTTAATGGGATACAACTTCGATAATACATTTCAAACTATTATGGTCCATAATGAGAATACATATTACAGACATTAGTTTATCGGGCGACATTTTTGTCTTCTACAACAAACAACATTATGAAAAAGAAGGAAAATATATTTACGCCACCATCAAAAATTAAAAAAACAATACAACAAACCAACAAAAAGTGGCTTGAGGATGAAACCATGGTGATAAGTTACTGATGACATTGATCCTTCGTGTCATTTAAGTATGTCTGTTATATACATTATTTAGTGATGTTGTCACCTCAACAAAGAAAAGAACTGAAAACAATCTAAACCCACTCATTGTGGCGATTAATAACAGCCAGAACTTTAACTGGACAGGTACGATGTGTTATTCTTTATTAAATAAAAAAAAAACTCACTAACTGTACGTGTTTTACTCGCAAGACATCTCAAGAATATTAAACAAAGGTTTTTTGCGTGATCATAATTTCATTTTGGTTTGGCCAGGTCATTGGACTAAATCTTTCATTGTCCAGTAACATCTGTGTGGACTGTCGCCATACTTTAAACTGCCTAGATGACGGTCTGACAGTGGCATGACCGTGCTTTGGTTCTATACCCCTCAGGGCACTACTGGGGAACCAGAAAGTGTCCTCCTTACCAAAATAACTCTTTTGTCTAGTCATTGTCCTTGTTTTATTTAATGGCGGTAATCCTATAGCGTCTGATTTTAGAGCCTTTTCAAATGAGACTCCTCTCCTAGGTGTACCCAGAGTTAACACTGGTGTGATAAGATTTTTTCTCGGTTTGTTACTAATATCTTTGATAGATCGCGGCGACGACTCGCGCACACCTCTAGATACAGACTCGCGCACGCCTTTAGATGTAACCTCACGGACATTCCTCGGATTTGTCGCAGATTTAGAATATTGTTTTATTTTCACTGTTTCATTATACTTTCTATTGTTAGAAACATAAGCACTAAGTCTTTCGTTGAACCGACGTCGATGTCGGATATTTACTCCTTGTTGTGAAGCGTCGAGCGATAGTTTTATTGTTTTCACATTACTGTCCTTTTCTCCTAGAACTGATGAACGACCACTATTTAATCCGTTAGAATCTACATCATCAAAATCGAAATGTGTATGGTGAATTGTTTTTTTACCCAAGAACAGATGGCGGTCATTCAGAACTTGGTCACTAAATTTATATAAACTATCCACTGTGAAAATAGGCGATGGCGCTACTAAATTCCCGTGATCGAATCCGTCTTCCCTCGGTAGGTACACATTTATAAACCCGTCACCATAATTAATTTCTGTTTTCTCTCTATCCATTTTAATTTCCATATTCATATTATATTGGCAAACAGAAGGCTTACTTTTTAAATATGTATATTCACTTCTGTTGAAAACTCCGATTTTACATTTCTTTTCATCTCTCACTTGCCGATATAAAACTTGTTCTTTTTCTGTTTAGAAGATGGATATAATATTTCAACCACTGATTGTCGTTTAGATATAATTGTGTTTACATGTTATCATACATGTAAATAAGAGTTAACTAAAGCATCTGTCTTAACAATCTGTTTAAAATATACCTCCTTCTTCGTACGAGAACAATACTAAATATCTTGGATTTAAATCACTGGTATAGATAACATTACTCCGTATTTTCCCACTAAATATGGTCTTGTCTTAATAACACAATATTCTTTATAGATATTTAAATAAAGGTTTATCACAATATCAAGACTTCATGAGATAAAAGAGATTATTTAAATAAAATGTTTTACCGAAGTTAATGAATAATCCCCCTTTATATGACATTCAATGCAATAATTGCTTTTTTAAAGCTGCTACCTTTAAATTGTAAATATATGAAAAGATTTTAAATATCGGAGTACTTGGACATTTTATGTCATTATTGTATATATTCTAAAGATAATTGGTGGTTTTAACTTGAAACTGTATCGAACTTATTAGTAGACTATAGCTCCCAGTGAAGGGTTAAAAAGAATGTTCGGTAATGTCAAGAACAGCAAGTATTAGTAAAATAATGACAACACGAAGATAGCAGAACGAAAAAGAAATTAAAAAAGTAAAAGAAAGGACAGCAGCAACATATATAAAAAGGAAGGGATATCAAGAAACACATGATTACCATTTGTTAGTTTAAACAATATTTATTCAGATAAATTCATCATGATACGATATAATACAAATATATTCAGGATTCAGAAACAAGCAATTTGCTTTTACAAATCTGTCTCCTTTACAAAAATAATACACTTATTGAACAATACATAAAATAAATAACTGGCATGCTCTGTAATAAATATATGAATATGAAAAAGGTGAAAGAAGAATAAGAAGAAAAAAAAAATTATTGAGAAAAAAATAAAAAATAAATAAAAATATACATGAATTATTGTACTGTATACAGTGTGAAATGCTTTGGTTCCTAATGAGTGACGAAGCATTAACATCAAGGGTTAAAACGTTTACTTTTAATAATATATTTCTGCACCAAACTAAATAAAAGACTATTTTGCTCATCTGAGAGTACCGTTGATCCAAAAAGCAAAGTTGTTGTGTTAACTTGGACAGGAAGAACTGAAACAGAATCTAATAGTTCTTGTCTTAAATTAGTATATAAAGGGCAAGATAACAGGAAGTGAGAATTTGTTTCTACATCACCACAACGACAATTTGGAGAGTCTACTAAGTTACGAAGGAAAAGGTGAGAATTCAATGAACTTGAATCCATTCTTAAGCGAGCATGAATAATTTGACCAAAACGATGTCCTATATAATAATACGCTGGGATCTTACTATTTTGGGTACTAATTTGTTTTTTGAATAATGATAGAGATTCACATTTTCTTATGTTTAAGTTAAGAGTGTTCCATAGTTTTGTTGTTGCAGGGATGAAATATTCAGAATATAAACGGGTCCGTGTGTTGACTTGTGAAATATTATTTCTCTGTCTTGTATTATGATCATGCCTACTGCCTACTGAATCAGGTAATAAGTCTCTTAAATACTCTGGAGTTTTATTATTCAAAATTTTGTGATACTGAGTTAGTCTGTGATTGCGTCGTCTTTCAGATAATTTTTCCCATCGAGTTTCAACATATAAATTGTTTATACTGGTAAGTTTAGTACCCCCCGTGACGATACGCGCTGCGTCAAGCTGAATACTTTCAAGTTTAGCAATCAAATTCTGATTTTGAGAGTCCCAAACGACATCGGCATATTCAAGAATTGGGCGAACAAATGATATATAAATTTTTTCAAGTGTAAATCTATCAAGGACATTTTTCATTTTTCTCATAATATTTATTCTTTTGTAAGATTTAGAAACTATATATTCAATATGATCGTTCCAGGATCCGTTATTAGAAAAGAGGACACCTAGATGTTTGTGTTTACCTACTGTTTGTAACTCTTGGGTGTTCATATTTAATGGAGGATGAAAGGGTCTATTTTTTTTTTTTGAAATTATCATACTTTCAGTTTTTTGGGCATTAAAATTCACAAGCCATTTTTTGGACCAATTATAAATCTTATCTAGATCATCATTTAAAATTTTAGCTGTTTCTGTTGGATTGTCAACCATAATATATAATGATGTGTCATCTGCGAATAGCTTAATTTGAGCTTGGATATCTTCTACAATATCGTTTATAAATATCAAAAATAGGAGAGGGCCTAGAATGGACCCTTGTGGGACGCCTGCATTTACAGGTAACCATCCAGAACTTGAACCGTTAATAACCACCCGCTGGACTCTATTTGTAAGATTACCATTTGTTGTAGTAAGACATAAAAACGTCACGAAAAAACAACAAATAGACAAACAAGAAAGGAGTAGGTCCGGTAAGGGCCGATTTTGGTCTCAAATTTCAGGTTCATTTAACGAAAGTGTTTGGACACTTTTTAAACACTTAAGTGTTTACTTCAATTGATTCGATTAGTTTATGTAAAAGATTTTTACTGATTTTAGTCTTTAAAAACGCTATGATCTAAGCTTAAATATGAAAAATCTATCAAATATGCCAAAAAACGTCACTTTTCAGATGTTTTTTGTCAAAAATGAAAGTGGGCGCATCCGTGTTCATCCTCAACCTTTATATATGTTTTGTATTATCATCAAATACAACTTACATTTCAATATAATGAATGAACACGAATGCGGCCACTTTCATTTTAGACGGAAACCGTCTGAAAATTAAACAAAATGCTCAAATTTTGATGATTTCAGTAATTTAGCATGACTTAATGATGCTAGTACGCGATATTTGTGCATTGTATTGTCAAAAACAGCCCATATTTAAGTTGCAGAAGCATTTTACTTTCCATAATATAGTTTAAAGATTGCATTTTCACAATTTTGAAAAACAGTTATATTTTGGGGCCAAAAAGGGGTCTTACTGAACCTACTCCTTTGACTTGAATATTATAATAAGCAGCACGAACCCCTACTAGGATAATGTCGTGGACAGATACACTATCAACATATTATTCGGTTAAATTAACTTGTTTTAACAGAGAAAACTTTCTTTTTATATTGGTTAATTTAGTTTAGATCACCTGGTACAAAGGGCTAGCATTATAGCTTTTACCAGCACTTGCCTTGGGGTATGCCGTCTGCCATTGTCCGTCGTCTGTCATTATCCGTCGTCTGTCTTGTCCGTCGTCCGTTTATCAAGTTACTTTAACGGTAACTGTCCTTAAATTACGGATTTTGTCATTTATTTCCATTTCTGCCTTTTGTTCTTAAAATTATAATGGATATACATAATTTTTGTGCAGCAAAAAAGATCATCCAAACAAGACCTACATTATTTTAACATTATGATCAGCCAAACCAGATCTACAAATAAGTTAACATTATGATTAGCCATACAAGATCTAATGATAAATTAACATTATGATCAGCTAAACCAGATCTACAAATAAATTACCATTATGATCAGCCAAACAAGATCTACAAGTACATTACCATTGTGGTCAGCCAAACAAGATCTACAAGTAAATTACCATTGTGGTCAGCCAAATAAGATCTACAAGTAAATTACCATTGTGGTCAGCCAAATAAGATCTACAAGTAAATTACCTTTGTGATCAGCCAAACAAGAGCTACAAGTAAATTACCATTATGATCAGTCAAACAAGACCTACAAGTAAATTACCATTATGATCATCAAAACAAGATCTACAAGTAAATTACCATTGTGATCAGCCAAACAAGATCTACAAGTAAATTACCATTGTGGTCAACCAAACAAGAGCTACAAGTAAGTTACCATTGTGGGCAGCCAAACAAGATCTACAAGTACATTACCATTGTGGTCAGCCAAACAAGAGCTACAAGTAAGTTACCATTGTGGTCAGCCAAACAAGATCTACAAGTAAATTACCATTGTGATCAGCCAAACAAGAGCTACAAGTAAATTACCATTGTGGTCAGCCAAACAAGATCTACAAGTAAATTACCATTGTGATCAGCAAAACAAAACCTACAAATAAATTACCATTGTGGTCAGCCAAACAAGATCTACAAGTAAATTACCATTGTGATCAGCCAAACAAGATCTACAAGTACATTACCATTGTGGTCAGCCAAACAAGATCTACAAGTAAATTACCATTGTGGTCAACCAAACAAGAGCTACAAGTAAATTACCATTGTGGTCAGCCAAACAAGATCTAGAAGTAAATTACCATTGTGATCAGCCAAACAAGATCTACAAATAAATTACCATTGTGGTCAGCCAAACAAGATCTACAAGTAAGTTACCATTGTGATCAGTTAAACAAGAGCTACAAGTAAATTACCATTGTGGTCAGCCAAACAAGATCTACAAGTAAGTTACCATTGTGATCAGTTAAACAAGAGCTACAAGTAAATTACCATTGTGGTCAGCCAAACAAGAGCTACAAATAAATTACCATTGTGATCAGCTAAACAAGAGCTACAAGTAAGTTACAATTGTGATCAGCCAAACAAGAGCTTCAAGTAAATTACCATTGTGGTCAGCCAAACAAGATCTACAAGTAAATTACCATTGTGATCAGCAAAACAAAACCTACAAATAAATTACCATTGTGGTCAGCCAAACAAGATCTACAAGTAAATTACCATTGTGATCAGCCAAACAAGATCTACAAGTACATTACCATTGTGGTCAGCCAAACAAGATCTACAAGTAAATTACCATTGTGGTCAACCAAACAAGAGCTACAAGTAAATTACCATTGTGGTCAGCCAAACAAGATCTAGAAGTAAATTACCATTGTGATCAGCCAAACAAGATCTACAAATAAATTACCATTGTGGTCAGCCAAACAAGATCTACAAGTAAATTACCATTGTGATCAGCCAAACAAGATCTACAAATAAATTACCATTGTGGTCAGCCAAACAAGATCTACAAATAAATTACCATTGTGATCAGCCAAACAAGAGCTACAAGTAAATTACCATTGTGGTCAGCAAAACAAGAGCTATAAGTAAATTACCATTGTGGTCAGCCAAACAAGAGCTACAAATAAATTACCATTGTGATCAGCCAAACAAGAGCTACAAATAAATTACCATTGTGATCAGCTAAACAAGAGCTACAAGTAAGTTACAATTGTGATCAGCCAAACAAGAGCTTCAAGTAAATTACCATTGTGGTCAGCCAAACAAGATCTACAAGTAAGTTACCATTGTGATCAGTTAAACAAGACCTACAAGTAAATTACCATTGTGATCAGCCAAACAAGACCTACAAGTAAATTACCATTGTGATCAGCCAAACAAGATCTACAAAAAAATTACCATTGTGATCACCCAAACAAGATCTACAAGTAAATTACCATTGTGATCAACCAAACAAGATCTACAAGTAAATTACCATTGTGATCAGCCAAACAAGATCTACAAGTAAATTACCATTGTGATCAGCCAAACAAGAGCTACAAGTAAATTACCATTGTGATCAGCTAAACAAGAGCTACAAGTAAATTACCATTGTGATCAGCCGAACAAGATCTACAAGTAAATTACCATTGTGATCAGCCAAACAAGAGCTACAAGTAAATTACCATTGTGATCAGCAAAACAAAATATACAAGTAAATTGCCATTGTGATCAGCCAAACAAGATCTACAAGTAAATTACCATTGTGATCAGCCAAACAAGATCTACAGGTAAATTACCATTATGATCATCAAAACAAGATCTACAAGTAAATAACCATTGTGGTCAGCCAAACAAGATCTACAAGTAAATTACCATTGTGATCAGCCAAACAAGATCTACAAGTAAATTACCATTGTGATCAGCAAAACAAGATCTACAAGTAAATTACGATTGTGATCAGCAAAACAAGAGTTACAAGTAAATTACCATTGTGATCAGCCAAACAAGAGATACAAGTAAATTATCATTGTGATCAGAGAAACAAGAGCTAGAAGTAAATTACCATTGTGATCAGTTAAACAAGAGCTACAAGTAAATTACCATTGTGATCAGCCAAACAAGAGCTACAAGTAAATTACCATTGTAAACAGCAAAACAAGAGCTACAAGTAAGTAACCATTGTGATCAGTTAAACAAGAGCTACAAGTAAATTACCATTGTGGTCAGTCAAACAAGATCTACAAGTAAATTACCATTGTGATCAGCAAAAAAAGATCTACAAGTAAATTACCATTGTGATCAGCCAAACAAGAGCTACAAGTAAATTACCATTGTGAACAGCAAAACAAGAGCTACAAGTAAGTTGCCATTGTGACCAGTTAAACAAGAGCTACAAGTAAATTACCATTGTGGTCAGTCAAACAAGATCTACAAGTAAATTACCATTGTGATCAGCAAAAAAAGATCTACAAGTAAATTACCATTGTTATCAGCCAAACAAGATCTACAAGTAAATTAACATTGTGATCAGCCAAACGAGATCTACAAGTAAATTACCATTGTGGTCAGCCAAACAAGAGATACAAGTAAATTACCATTGTAATCAGAGAAACAAGAGCTACAAGTAAATAACCATTGTGATCAGCAAAACAAGAGCTACAAGTAAATTACCATTGTGATCAGCCAAACAAGAGCTACAAGTAAATAACCATTGTGATCAGCAAAACAAGATCTACAAGTAAATTACCATTGTGATCAGCAAAACAAAATATACAAGTAAATTGCCATTGTGGTCAGCCAAACAAGAGCTTCAAGTAAATTACCATTGTGATCAGCAAAACAAAATATTCAAGTAAATTGCTATTGTGATCAGCCAAACAAGATCTACAAGTAAATTACCATTGTGGTCAGCCAAACAAGATCTACAAGTAAATTGCCATTGTGGTCAGCCAAACAAAATATACAAGTAAATTACCATTATGATCAGCCAAACAAGATCTACAAGTAAATTACCATTGTGATCAGCAAAACATAATATTCAAGTAAATTACCATTGTGATCAGCAAAACAAAATATACAAGTAAATTACCATTATGATCAGCCAAACAAGATCTACAAGTAAATTACCATTATGATCAGCCAAACAAGAGCTACAAGTAAATTACCATTGTGATCGGCAGATCAAAATATTCAAGTAAATTGCCATTGTGATCAGCCAAACAAGATCTACAAGTAAATTACCATTGTGATCAGCCAAACAAGATCTACAAGTAAATTACCATTGTGGTCAGCCAAACAAGAGCTTCAAGTAAATTACCATTGTGATCAGCAAAACAAATTTCAAGTAAATTACCATTGTGATCAGCTAAACAAGAGCTACAATGTAATTACCATTGTGATCAGCCAAACAAGAGCTACAAGTAAATTACCATTGTGATCACCCAAACAAGATCTACAAGTAAATTACCATTGTGGTCAGCCAAACAAGATCTACAAATAAATAACCATTGTGGTCAGCCAAACAAGATCTACAAATAAATTACCATTGCGGTCAGCCAAACAAGAGCTACAAGTAAATTACCATTGTGGTCAGCCAAACAAGACCTACAAGTAGGTTACCATTGTGATCAGCCAAACAAGAGTTTCAAGTAAATAACCATTGTGGTCAGCCAAACAAGATCTACAAGTAAGTTACCATTGTGATCAGTCAAACAAGATCTACAAGTAAATTACCATTGTGATCAGCCAAACAAGAGCTACAAGTAAATTACCATTGTGATCAGCCAAACAAGAGCTACAAGTAAATTACCATTGTGATCAGCCGAACAAGATCTACAAGTAAATTACCATTGTGATCAGCCAAACAAGAGCTACAAGTAAATTACCATTGTGATCAGCAAAACAAAATATACAAGTAAATTGCCATTGTGATCAGCCAAACAAGATCTACAAGTAAATTACCATTGTGATCAGCCAAACAAGATCTACAGGTAAATTACCATTATGATCATCAAAACAAGATCTACAAGTAAATAACCATTGTGGTCAGCCAAACAAGATCTACAAGTAAATTACCATTGTGATCAGCCAAACAAGATCTACAAGTAAATTACCATTGTGATCAGCAAAACAAGATCTACAAGTAAATTACCATTGTGATCAGCAAAAAAAGATCTACAAGTAAATTACCATTGTGATCAGCCAAACAAGAGCTACAAGTAAATTACCATGGGAACAGCAAAACAAGAGCTACAAGTAAGTTACCATTGTGATCAGTTAAACAAGACCTACAAGTAAATTACCATTGTGGTCAGTCAAACAAGATCTACAAGTAAATTACCATTGTGATCAGCAAAAAAAGATCTACAAGTAAATTACCATTGTTATCAGCCAAACAAGATCTACAAGTAAATTAACATTGTGATCAGCCAAACGAGATCTACAAGTAAATTACCATTGTGGTCAGCCAAACCAGACATACAAGTAAATTACCATTGTGATCAGAGAAACAAGAGCTACAAGTAAATTACCATTGTGATCAGCAAAACAAGAGCTACAAGTAAATTACCATTGTGATCAGCCAAACAAGAGCTACAAGTAAATTACCATTGTGATCAGCAAAACAAGATCTACAAGTAAATTACCATTGTGATCAGCAAAACAAAATATACAAGTAAATTGCCATTGTGGTCAGCCAAACAAGAGCTTCAAGTAAATTACCATTGTGATCAGCAAAACAAAATATTCAAGTAAATTGCTATTGTGATCAGCCAAACAAGATCTACAAGTAAATTACCATTGTGGTCAGCCAAACAAGATCTACAAGTAAATTGCCATTGTGGTCAGCCAAACAAAATATACAAGTAAATTACCATTATGATCAGCCAAACAAGATCTACAAGTAAATTACCATTGTGATCAGCAAAACAAAATATTCAAGTAAATTACCATTGTGATCAGCAAAACAAAATAGACAAGTAAATTACCATTATGATCAGCCAAACAAGATCTACAAGTAAATTACCATTATGATCAGCCAAACAAGAGCTACAAGTAAATTACCATTGTGATCGGCAGATCAAAATATTCAAGTAAATTGCCATTGTGATCAGCCAAACAAGATCTACAAGTAAATTACCATTGTGATCAGCCAAACAAGAGCTTCAAGTAAATTACCATTGTGATCAGCAAAACAAATTTCAAGTAAATTACCATTGTGATCAGCTAAACAAGAGCTACAATGTAATTACCATTGTGATCAGCCAAACAAGAGCTACAAGTAAATTACCATTGTGATCACCCAAACAAGATCTACAAGTTAATTACCATTGTGGTCAGCCAAACAAGATCTACAAATAAAAAACCATTGTGGTCAGCCAAACAAGATCTACAAATAAATTACCATTGCGGTCAGCCAAACAAGACCTACAAATAAAAAACCATTGTGGTCAGCCAAACAAGAGCTACAAGTAAATTACCATTGTGGTCAGCCAAACAAGACCTACAAGTAGGTTACCATTGTGATCAGCCAAACAAGAGTTTCAAGTAAATTACCATTGTGGTCAGCCAAACAAGATCTACAAGTAAGTTACCATTGTGATCAGTCAAACAAGATCTACAAGTAAATTACCATTGTGATCAGCCAAACAAGAGCTACAAGTAAATTACCATTAGGATCAGCTAAACAAGAGCTACAAGTAAATTACCATTGTGATCAGCCGAACAAGATCTACAAGTAAATTACCATTGTGATCAGCCAAACAAGAGCTACAAGTAAATTACCATTGTGATCAGCAAAACAAAATATACAAGTAAATTGCCATTGTGATCAGCCAAACAAGATCTACAAGTAAATTACCATTGTGATCAGCCAAACAAGATCTACAGGTAAATTACCATTATGATCATCAAAACAAGATCTACAAGTAAATAACCATTGTGGTCAGCCAAACAAGATCTACAAGTAAATTACCATTGTGATCAGCCAAACAAGATCTACAAGTAAATTACCATTGTGATCAGCAAAACAAGATCTACAAGTAAATTACGATTGTGATCAGCAAAACAAGAGTTACAAGTAAATTACCATTGTGATCAGCCAAACAAGAGATACAAGTAAATTATCATTGTGATCAGAGAAACAAGAGCTAGAAGTAAATTACCATTGTGATCAGTTAAACAAGAGCTACAAGTAAATTACCATTGTGATCAGCCAAACAAGAGCTACAAGTAAATTACCATTGTAAACAGCAAAACAAGAGCTACAAGTAAGTAACCATTGTGATCAGTTAAACAAGAGCTACAAGTAAATTACCATTGTGGTCAGTCAAACAAGATCTACAAGTAAATTACCATTGTGATCAGCAAAAAAAGATCTACAAGTAAATTACCATTGTGATCAGCCAAACAAGAGCTACAAGTAAATTACCATTGTGAACAGCAAAACAAGAGCTACAAGTAAGTTGCCATTGTGACCAGTTAAACAAGAGCTACAAGTAAATTACCATTGTGGTCAGTCAAACAAGATCTACAAGTAAATTACCATTGTGATCAGCAAAAAAAGATCTACAAGTAAATTACCATTGTTATCAGCCAAACAAGATCTACAAGTAAATTAACATTGTGATCAGCCAAACGAGATCTACAAGTAAATTACCATTGTGGTCAGCCAAACAAGAGATACAAGTAAATTACCATTGTGATCAGAGAAACAAGAGCTACAAGTAAATAACCATTGTGATCAGCAAAACAAGAGCTACAAGTAAATTACCATTGTGATCAGCCAAACAAGAGCTACAAGTAAATAACCATTGTGATCAGCAAAACAAGATCTACAAGTAAATTACCATTGTGATCAGCAAAACAAAATATACAAGTAAATTGCCATTGTGGTCAGCCAAACAAGAGCTTCAAGTAAATTACCATTGTGATCAGCAAAACAAAATATTCAAGTAAATTGCTATTGTGATCAGCCAAACAAGATCTACAAGTAAATTACCATTGTGGTCAGCCAAACAAGATCTACAAGTAAATTGCCATTGTGGTCAGCCAAACAAAATATACAAGTAAATTACCATTATGATCAGCCAAACAAGATCTACAAGTAAATTACCATTGTGATCAGCAAAACATAATATTCAAGTAAATTACCATTGTGATCAGCAAAACAAAATATACAAGTAAATTACCATTATGATCAGCCAAACAAGATCTACAAGTAAATTACCATTATGATCAGCCAAACAAGAGCTACAAGTAAATTACCATTGTGATCGGCAGATCAAAATATTCAAGTAAATTGCCATTGTGATCAGCCAAACAAGATCTACAAGTAAATTACCATTGTGATCAGCCAAACAAGATCTACAAGTAAATTACCATTGTGGTCAGCCAAACAAGAGCTTCAAGTAAATTACCATTGTGATCAGCAAAACAAATTTCAAGTAAATTACCATTGTGATCAGCTAAACAAGAGCTACAATGTAATTACCATTGTGATCAGCCAAACAAGAGCTACAAGTAAATTACCATTGTGATCACCCAAACAAGATCTACAAGTAAATTACCATTGTGGTCAGCCAAACAAGATCTACAAATAAATAACCATTGTGGTCAGCCAAACAAGATCTACAAATAAATTACCATTGCGGTCAGCCAAACAAGAGCTACAAGTAAATTACCATTGTGGTCAGCCAAACAAGACCTACAAGTAGGTTACCATTGTGATCAGCCAAACAAGAGTTTCAAGTAAATAACCATTGTGGTCAGCCAAACAAGATCTACAAGTAAGTTACCATTGTGATCAGTCAAACAAGATCTACAAGTAAATTACCATTGTGATCAGCCAAACAAGAGCTACAAGTAAATTACCATTGTGATCAGCTAAACAAGAGCTACAAGTAAATTACCATTGTGATCAGCCGAACAAGATCTACAAGTAAATTACCATTGTGATCAGCCAAACAAGAGCTACAAGTAAATTACCATTGTGATCAGCAAAACAAAATATACAAGTAAATTGCCATTGTGATCAGCCAAACAAGATCTACAAGTAAATTACCATTGTGATCAGCCAAACAAGATCTACAGGTAAATTACCATTATGATCATCAAAACAAGATCTACAAGTAAATAACCATTGTGGTCAGCCAAACAAGATCTACAAGTAAATTACCATTGTGATCAGCCAAACAAGATCTACAAGTAAATTACCATTGTGATCAGCAAAACAAGATCTACAAGTAAATTACCATTGTGATCAGCAAAAAAAGATCTACAAGTAAATTACCATTGTGATCAGCCAAACAAGAGCTACAAGTAAATTACCATGGGAACAGCAAAACAAGAGCTACAAGTAAGTTACCATTGTGATCAGTTAAACAAGACCTACAAGTAAATTACCATTGTGGTCAGTCAAACAAGATCTACAAGTAAATTACCATTGTGATCAGCAAAAAAAGATCTACAAGTAAATTACCATTGTTATCAGCCAAACAAGATCTACAAGTAAATTAACATTGTGATCAGCCAAACGAGATCTACAAGTAAATTACCATTGTGGTCAGCCAAACCAGACATACAAGTAAATTACCATTGTGATCAGAGAAACAAGAGCTACAAGTAAATTACCATTGTGATCAGCAAAACAAGAGCTACAAGTAAATTACCATTGTGATCAGCCAAACAAGAGCTACAAGTAAATTACCATTGTGATCAGCAAAACAAGATCTACAAGTAAATTACCATTGTGATCAGCAAAACAAAATATACAAGTAAATTGCCATTGTGGTCAGCCAAACAAGAGCTTCAAGTAAATTACCATTGTGATCAGCAAAACAAAATATTCAAGTAAATTGCTATTGTGATCAGCCAAACAAGATCTACAAGTAAATTACCATTGTGGTCAGCCAAACAAGATCTACAAGTAAATTGCCATTGTGGTCAGCCAAACAAAATATACAAGTAAATTACCATTATGATCAGCCAAACAAGATCTACAAGTAAATTACCATTGTGATCAGCAAAACAAAATATTCAAGTAAATTACCATTGTGATCAGCAAAACAAAATATACAAGTAAATTACCATTATGATCAGCCAAACAAGATCTACAAGTAAATTACCATTATGATCAGCCAAACAAGAGCTACAAGTAAATTATCATTGTGATCGGCAGATCAAAATATTCAAGTAAATTGCCATTGTGATCAGCCAAACAAGATCTACAAGTAAATTACCATTGTGATCAGCCAAACAAGAGCTTCAAGTAAATTACCATTGTGATCAGCAAAACAAATTTCAAGTAAATTACCATTGTGATCAGCTAAACAAGAGCTACAATGTAATTACCATTGTGATCAGCCAAACAAGAGCTACAAGTAAATTACCATTGTGATCACCCAAACAAGATCTACAAGTTAATTACCATTGTGGTCAGCCAAACAAGATCTACAAATAAAAAACCATTGTGGTCAGCCAAACAAGATCTACAAATAAATTACCATTGCGGTCAGCCAAACAAGACCTACAAATAAAAAACCATTGTGGTCAGCCAAACAAGAGCTACAAGTAATTTACCATTGTGATCAGTTAAACAAGAGCTACAAGTAAATTACCATTGTGGTCAGTCAAACAAGATCTACAAGTAAATTACCATTGTGATCAGCAAAAAAAGATCTACAAGTAAATTACCATTGTTATCAGCCAAACAAGATCTACAAGTAAATTAACATTGTGATCAGCCAAACGAGATCTACAAGTAAATTACCATTGTGGTCAGCCAAACAAGAGATACAAGTAAATTACCATTGTGATCAGAGAAACAAGAGCTACAAGTAAATTACCATTGTGATCAGCAAAACAAGAGCTACAAGTAAATTACCATTGTGATCAGCCAAACAAGAGCTACAAGTAAATTACCATTGTGATCAGCAAAACAAGATCTACAAGTAAATTACCATTGTGATCAGCAAAACAAAATATACAAGTAAATTGCCATTGTGGTCAGCCAAACAAGAGCTTCAAGTAAATTACCATTGTGATCAGCAAAACAAAATATTCAAGTAAATTGCTATTGTGATCAGCCAAACAAGATCTACAAGTAAATTACCATTGTGGTCAGCCAAACAAGATCTACAAGTAAATTGCCATTGTGGTCAGCCAAACAAAATATACAAGTAAATTACCATTATGATCAGCCAAACAAGATCTACAAGTAAATTACCATTGTGATCAGCAAAACAAAATATTCAAGTAAATTACCATTGTGATCAGCAAAACAAAATATACAAGTAAATTACCATTATGATCAGCCAAACAAGATCTACAAGTAAATTACCATTATGATCAGCCAAACAAGAGCTACAAGTAAATTACCATTGTGATCGGCAGATCAAAATATTCAAGTAAATTGCCATTGTGATCAGCCAAACAAGATCTACAAGTAAATTACCATTGTGATCAGCCAAACAAGATCTACAAGTAAATTACCATTGTGGTCAGCCAAACAAGAGCTGCAAGTAAATTACCATTGTGATCAGCAAAACAAATTTCAAGTAAATTACCATTGTGATCAGCTAAACAAGAGCTACAATGTAATTACCATTGTGATCAGCCAAACAAGAGCTACAAGTAAATTACCATTGTGATCACCCAAACAAGATCTACAAGTAAATTACCATTGTGGTCAGCCAAACAAGATCTACAAATAAATAACCATTGTGGTCAGCCAAACAAGATCTACAAATAAATTACCATTGCGGTCAGCCAAACAAGAGCTACAAGTAAATTACCATTGTGGTCAGCCAAACAAGACCTACAAGTAGGTTACCATTGTGATCAGCCAAACAAGAGTTTCAAGTAAATTACCATTGTGGTCAGCCAAACAAGATCTACAAATAAGTTACCATTGTGATCAGTCAAACAAGATCTACAAGTAAATTACCATTGTGATCAGCCAAACAAGAGCTACAAGTAAATTACCATTGTAATAAGAGAAACAAGAGCTAGAAGTAAATTACCATTGTGGTCAGCCAAACAAAATATACAAGTAAATTACCATTGTGATCAGCCAAACAAGAGCTACAAGTCAATTACAATTGTGATCAGCCAAACAAGATCTACAAGTAAATTACCATTGTGGTCAGTCAAACAAGATCTACAAGTAAATTACCATTGTGGTCAGCCAAACAATATCTACAAGTAAATTACCATTGTGATCAGCCAAACAAGAGCTACAAGTAAATTACCATTGTGATCAGCCAAACAAGATCTACAAGTAAATTACCATTGTGGTCAGCCAAACAAGAGCTACAAGTAAATTATCATTGTGATCAGCCAAACAAGATCTACAAGTAAATTACCATTGTGATCAGCCAAACAAGATCTACAAGTAAATTACCATTGTGATCAGCCAAATAAGATCTACAAGTAAATTACCATTGTGGTCAGCCAAACAAGATCTACAAGTAAATTACCATTGTGATCAGCCAAACAAGATCTACAAGTAAATTACCATTGTGGTCAGCAAAACAAGATCTACAAGTAAATTACCATTATGATCAGCCAAACAAGATCTACAAGTTAATTACCATTGTGATCAGCCAAACAGGATCTACAAGTAAATTACGATTGTGGTCAGCTAAACAAAATCTACAAGTAAATTACCATTGTGATCAGCTAAACAAGAGCTACAAGTAAATTACCATTGTGGTCAGCCAAACAAGAGCTACAAGTAAATTATCATTGTGATCAGCCAAACAAGATCTACAAGAAAATTACCATTGTGGTCAGCAAAACAAGATCTACAAGTAAATTACCATTGTGGTCAACCAAACAAGATCTACAAGTAAATTACCATTGTGATCAGCCAAACAAGATCTACAAGTAAATTATTATTGTGATCAGCCAAACAAAATATACAAGTAAATTACCATTGTGGTCAGCCAAACAAGACCTACAAGTAAATTATCATTGTGATCAGCCAAACAAGATCTACAAGTAAATAACCATTGTGATCAGCAAAACAAAATATTCAAGTAAATTACCATTGTGGTCAGAAAAACAAGAGCTACAAGTAAATTATCATTGTGATCAGCAAAACAAAATATACAAGTAAATTACCATTGTGATCAGCTAAACAAGATCTACAAATAAGTTACAGCACATTTCAGTCAGTATGTAGCTAATGGTAATATCTTTAGTTAGCTTGCTTGTTAGCTGAACCGTGAAGTCATTGTTAGGTAAGGTAAACTTCCCTCCTTTAATAGTAGACTAGCCCAACAGATAAAATCTATCTCTCTGTAGGACTAAGCTACTATTAAAGGAGGGAAGTTTACCTTACCTAACAATGACTTCACGGTTCAGCTAACAAGCAGGCTAACCAAAGATATTACCATTAGCTACATACTAACTGAAATGTGCTGTAAGAATAAGTTAACATTGAAATCGTCAGTTGATTCCCCATTGGAGTTATTTTCCTTTAATGACTATTTTTACCGATTTCTCTTTTTTAACGATTAGAAATGTATCTTGAAAATAGATTGTTAAAAATTGAACAAAAGTAGATACTTAGAAAAATGATCAGCAGTACACGTCCAACAATATGAATGAATTAAATTCTATGATAAAGTGTTGGAGAGTGTTCATTGCTGAAGATGTACATTAACCTAGTTGAGTGACTCACACAGGCTCCTTAGAGATTATTTACAGACCATATGAAGCATTAAGCAGGTATTAGTCTTATTCGTAGTTAATAACTGAATGTTAAAAGTATTGTTTATATATAAACTTCAAATTTTAATATCGTAAAGTGATTTGAAAAATATGCTTTGAATTCTCAATGTTCTCTAAAGTACATGTATATTTTTCTTAATTCGGTTACAAAGACACGATTTGTGCTTGTCATTATTTCATTGAACCAATAATTAATTAATATAAAAGATATAAATGGGATAAGACATTTTTGTGCAACGTCATCCGTGGTATGAATGGAAGAGTCGTATACCTGTACAGATGTTTGATTAAAAGATTGTTAAGATAAGGGGTAAAGTTCATATAAATATTCATCTACGTATGTGTCTGTTAGATTATTTGACTTATTAATTGACATTGGAAATATTGAATATGTGATAAGATATGTATTCAATACGTAGAAACACATGATAGGGACATAACATACTCATGATATCTTAAACATTGCTCTGCGCATGTCCCCAGTATAAGATAGGATACTCATGATATCTTAAACATTGCTCTGCGCATGTCCCCAGTATAAGATAGGATACTCATGATATCTTAAACATTGCTCTGCGCATGTCCCCAGTATAAGATAGGATACTCATGATATCTCAAACATTGCTCTGCCACATGTCCCTAGTATAGGATATGATACTCACGAGATCTTAAACATTGCTCTGCTACATGTCCCCAGTATAAGATAGGATACTCATGACATCTTAAACATTGCTCTACCACATGTCCCTAGTATAGGATAGGATACTCATGACATCTTAAACATTGCTCTGCCACATGTCCCTAGTATAAGATAGGATACTCATGACATCTTAAACATTGCTCTGCCACATGTCCCCAGTATAGGATAGGATACTCATGACATCTTAAACATTGCTCTACCACATGTCCCTAGTATAGGATAGGATACTCATGACATCTTAAACATTGCTCTGCCACATGTCCCCAGTATAGGATAGGATACTCATGACATCTTAAACATTGCTCTACCACATGTCCCTAGTATAAGATAGGATACTCATGACATCTTAAACATTGCTCTGCCACATGTCCCCAGTATAAGATAGGATACTCATGACATCTTAAACATTGCTCTACCACATGTCCCTAGTATAGGATAGGATACTCATGACATCTTAAACATTGCTCTGCCACATGTCCCCAGTATAGGATAGGATACTCATGACATCTTAAACATTGCTCTGCCACATGTCCCTAGTATAAGATAGGATACTCATGACATCTTAAACATTGCTCTGCCACATGTCCCCAGTATAAGATAGGATACTCATGACATCTTAAACATTGCTCTGCCACATGTCCCTAGTATAAGATAGGATACTCATGACATCTTAAACATTGCTCTGCCACATGTCCCTAGTATAGGATAGGATACTCATGAGATCTTAAACATTGCTCTGCCACATGTCCCTAGTATAAGATAGGATACTCATGACATCTTAAACATTGCTCTGCCACATGTCCCCAGTATAAGATAGGATACTCATGACATCTTAAACATTGCTCTGCCACATGTCCCCAGTATAAGATAGGATACTCATGACATCTTAAACATTGCTCTGCCACATGTCCCTAGTATAAGATAGGATACTCATGACATCTTAAACATTGCTCTGCCACATGTCCCTAGTATAAGATAGGATACTCATGACATCTTAAACATTGCTCTGCCACATGTCCCCAGTATAAGATAGGATACTCATGACATCTTAAACATTGTTCTGCCACATGTCCCCAGTATAAGATAGGATACTCATGACATCTTAAACATTGCTCTGCCACATGTCCCTAGTATAGGATATGATACTCATGACATCTTAAACATTGCTCTGCCACATGTCCCTAGTATAGGATATGATACTCATGACATCTTAAACATTGCTCTGCCACATGTCCCTAGTATAAGATAGGATACTCATGACATCTTAAACATTGCTCTGCCACATGTCCCCAGTATAAGATAGGATACTCATGACATCTTAAACATTGCTCTGCTACATGTCCCTAGTATAGGATAGGATACTCATGACATCTTAAACATTGCTCTGCCACATGTCCCTAGTATAGGATAGGATACTCATGAGATCTTAAACATTGCTCTGCCACATGTCCCTAGTATAAGATAGGATACTCATGACATCTTAAACATTGCTCTGCCACAGGTCCCCAGTATAAGATAGGATACTCATGACATCTTAAACATTGCTCTGCCACATGTCCCTAGTATAGGATAGGATACTCATGACATCTTAAACATTGCTCTGCCACATGTCCCTAGTATAGGATAGGATACTCATGACATCTTAAACATTGCTCTGCCACATGTCCCTAGTATAGGATAGGATACTCATGACATCTTAAACATTGCTCTGCCACATGTCCCCAGTATAGGATATGATACTCATGACATCTTAAACATTGCTCTGCCACATGTCCCCAGTATAAGATAGGATACTCATGACATCTTAAACATTGCTCTGCCACATGACCCTAGTATAAGATAGGATACTCATGACATCTTAAACATTGCTCTGCCACATGTCCCTAGTATAGGATAGGATACTCATGACATCTTAAATATTGCTCTGCCACATGTCCCTAGTATAAGATAGGATACTCATGACATCTTAAACATTGCTCTGCCACATGTCCCTAGTATAAGATAGGATACTCATGACATCTTAAACATTGCTCTGCCACATGTCCCTAGTATAGGATAGGATACTCATGACATCTTAAACATTGCTCTGCCACATGTCCCTAGTATAAGATAGGATACTCATGAGATCTTAAACATTGCTCTGCCACATGTCCCTAGTATAAGATAGGATACTCATGACATCTTAAACATTGCTCTGCCACATGTCCCCAGTATAAGATAGGATACTCATGACATCTTAAACATTGCTCTGCCACATGTCCCTAGTATAGGATAGGATACTCATGACATCTTAAACATTGCTCTGCCACATGTCCCTAGTATAGGATAGGATACTTATGACATCTTAAACATTGCTCTGCCACATGTCCCTAGTATAGGATAGGATACTCATGACATCTTAAACATTGCTCTGCCACATGTCCCCAGTATAGGATATGATACTCATGACATCTTAAACATTGCTCTGCCACATGTCCCCAGTATAAGATAGGATACTCATGACATCTTAAACATTGCTCTGCCACATGACCCTAGTATAAGATAGGATACTCATGACATCTTAAACATTGCTCTGCCACATGTCCCTAGTATAGGATAGGATACTCATGACATCTTAAATATTGCTCTG
Organism: Mytilus trossulus; assembly: GCF_036588685.1. NCBI lineage: Eukaryota > Metazoa > Mollusca > Bivalvia > Mytilida > Mytilidae > Mytilus > Mytilus trossulus. Next base: position 85,144,247 of record NC_086379.1, read on the forward strand.
CCACATGTCCCTAGTATAAGATAGGATACTCATGACATCTTAAACATTGCTCTGCCACATGTCCCTAGTATAAGATAGGATACTCATGACATCTTAAACATTGCTCTGCTACATGTCCCCAGTATAAGATAGGATACTCATGACATCTTAAACATTGCTCTGCTACATGTCCCTAGTATAAGATATGATACTCATGACATCTTAAACATTGCTCTGCCACATGTCCCTAGTATAAGATAGGATACTCATGACATCTTAAACATTGCTCTGCCACATGTCCCTAGTATAAGATAGGATACTCATGACATCTTAAACATTGCTCTGCCACATGTCCCCAGTATAAGATAGGATACTCATGACATCTTAAACATTGTTCTGCCACATGTCCCCAGTATAAGATAGGATACTCATGACATCTTAAACATTGCTCTGCCACATGTCCCTAGTATAGGATATGATACTCATGACATCTTAAACATTGCTCTGCCACATGTCCCTAGTATAGGATAGGATACTCATGACATCTTAAACATTGCTCTGCCACATGTCCCTAGTATAGGATAGGATACTCATGACATCTTAAACATTGCTCTGCCACATGTCCCTAGTATAAGATAGGATACTCATGACATCTTAAACATTGCTCTGCCACATGTCCCTAGTATAGGATATGATACTCATGACATCTTAAACATTGCTCTGCCACATGTCCCTAGTATAAGATAGGATACTCATGACATCTTAAACATTGCTCTGCCACATGTCCCTAGTATAAGATAGGATACTCATGACATCTTAAACATTGCTCTGCCACATGTCCCTAGTATAAGATAGGATACTCATGACATCTTAAACATTGCTCTGCTACATGTCCCCAGTATAAGATAGGATACTCATGACATCTTAAACATTGCTCTGCTACATGTCCCTAGTATAAGATAGGATACTTATGACATCTTAAACATTGCTCTGCTACATGTCCCTAGTATAAGATAGGATACTCATGACATCTTAAACATTGCTCTGCCACATGTCCCTAGTATAAGATAGGATACTCATGACATCTTAAACATTGCTCTGCCACATGTCCCCAGTATAAGATAGGATACTCATGACATCTTAAACATTGCTCTGCCACATGTCCCCAGTATAAGATAGGATACTCATGACATCTTAAACATTGCTCTGCCACATGTCCCTAGTATAAGATAGGATACTCATGACATCTTAAACATTGCTCTGCCACATGTCCCTAGTATAGGATAGGATACTCATGACATCTTAAACATTGCTCTGCCACATGTCCCTAGTATAGGATAGGATACTCATGACATCTTAAACATTGCTCTGCCACATGTCCCTAGTATAGGATATGATACTCATGACATCTTAAACATTGCTCTGCCACATGTCCCCAGTATAGGATAGGATACTCATGACATCTTAAACATTGCTCTACCGCATGTCCCTAGTATAGGATATGATACTAATGAGATCCTTACCATAGCTCTGCCTCCGCATGTCCCCAGTATAGGATAGAAATGATATTAGATCTTAAACATTGCTCTATCACATGTCCCAAGTCATAGGATAGGACACATAAGAGATCTTCAACATAGCTCTGCCGCCGCATGTCCCCGGTATAGGATAGAAGTGATATTAGATCTTAAACATTGCTCCACCACATGTCTTTGGTATAGGAATTCCGATCAAGGTTACAATTGCAACTCTTTCGAATACCAAAGATCTGATTTTTTGAACAACTGTCCATCGTACACGTTTATGATGATGCACCAGTCTTTAAGTAGAATAATAGTCCGTCAAATGACGATGTTTCAATCTTTAAGCAGAACAACCCTCTGTCACATGATAATGTTTCAATCTTTAAGCTAAGTAATCGTCCGTCATATGATCATGTTTTATTCTAGAAGCAGAACAACCATCCGTCATATAATTTTGTTTCCGTCTTTCAGCAGAACGATCGCCCGTCTCATGATTCTGTTTTAGTTTTTCAGCAGAACATCCGTTCCTCAACGATAATATACAATTCCTTAAACAAAAAAATAAACCGTCCGTCATACGTTAATGTTTCAATCTTTGACCAGAACATTCGTTTGCCATATAATGATGTGCCAGTCTTTAAGCAGAACCACTGCCTGTCTCATAATTATGTTTCCGTCTTTTCGCAGAACAACCGTCCGTCATATGACCACATCCCAGTATTTAAACAGAAAAGCCGCCCTTTATATGATTGCGTTTCAGTATTTACGTCGATCAAATAATAATAATGTACCATTGTTAAAGCGGGATCAACAATCCGTTTCATTTTCAGTCATTAAATTGTACCATTCTTTAAGCAGGACCAACTGCATGCCATATCATAAAACAAATTTTTTTAAGCAAGAACAACTGTCCGCCCTATGATAATGTACCAACCATTAAAAAGGAACAACTTCCCGTCATTTTTATAAATTTCCTGTTATTAAAACTTTGATTTTTTCGAATAAACTAAGAATTTTCTTATCCCAGGCATATATTACCTTAGCTGTATTTGGCACAACTTTTTGTAATTTTGGATCCTCAATGCTCTTCAACTTTGTACTTGTTTGGCTTTATAAATATTTTGTTTTGAGCGTCACTGATGTGTCTTATGTAGACGAAATGCGCATCTGGCTTACTAAATTATAATCCTGGTACCTTTTGATATCTATATAACACTGTATCAGTCCGAACGCTGGAATAACCGCCCGTCACATCATACTCTTCCAGTCATGAAAAAGTGGAACAACTGTTCCTTCATATAACACTGTACCAGTTTGAAAGCTGCCCTTCATATCAGTCTTGAAGAAGTGGAACAACTGCGTCTGGCGTATTAAATAAGAATCCTGGTATTTTTGATAACTATTAACACCACTGGGTCGATGCTACTGCTGGTGGATATCTCGCCCCGATGGTATCACCAGCCCAATAGTCAGCACTTCGGTGTTGACATGAGTATCAATTAAAGGTCATTTTTTAAAATAAATTTCCTGTTTACAAAACTTTGAAATTTTGGAAAAACTAAGGATTTTCTTATCTCAGGAGTAGATTACCTTAGTCGTATTTGGCACAACTTCTTGGAATTTTCGGTCCTCAATGCTCTTCAACTTTGTACTTGTTTGGCTTTTTAACTGTTTTGATCTGAGCGTCATTGATAAGTCTTATGTAGATGAAACGCGCGTCTGGCGTATTAAATTTTAATCCTGGTACCTTTGATAACTAACTACCTTCATATAACACTGTACCAGTCATCGCCCGTCATATGATACTGTTCCAGTCTTGAATCAGGAACACCATACAATAATGCGCCAATCTATAAAAGGCTAACAACTTTTCCTGATATCCTGTGGTATTTGTCAGATAAAAAGCTTGGAACTCAAAGATTACAGCAAGAACAACCGTCAGTGATGATTGTTGTAAAATAAAGTAGAACACATTACGTGCATGCAATGGTTATCAGCAATAGTTCACCATAGGACTCACTTCGAACATGTTGCATACTTTGAAGATTATAATTACTACCACGGGCACCAAACATAGAACTTTCTGCCTTGAACATATCACATACATACAGGAAGTACTCTTACCTTGAAAATAAAACAAATAAAACCGAGAAGCATAGTTATTATCATACATTCTAAAGTAAAAATGGGTTGCAAATAAAGGCAACAGTACTATACTGCTGTTCAAAACTCGTAAATTGATGGACAAAAAACAAAATCGGGTAACAAACTAAAACTGAGGGAAACGCATTAAATATAAGAGTAGAACAAAAACCCAATATATTAAAATGTAACACACACCGAAACGGATTTAGCATTAGACAAAATCCAATGAGAATAACAAACATAACATCAAAACCAAATACTAGTACATAAATTTGGGATAGAAATTCTAGCAGCAAAAGGTAATATCTTCAGTAATCAATGAAGTATAAGAGGAGAACAACAAATGCAAAAGTGACATTCACGTGATGTAAGATGTAAGGTTCCATTACACACAAAAATGTACTTAATATATAAACCCTTTCGTCACACTTGTAAAAATAATTTTATTAATTTCTGCAATGAAATAAAATGGAAGAGCATTACGCTCATTTTGCATTAAAGAATTCAAATCATTGCGACAACTGTTTGAAATGACCTGTTCCAAGCAAAATTTCTGTCTGTCCATATACAACCTACTATGTTTAAGAGTGAGTTCAAACTTCCAGCCCTGCACTTACAGATAAAAATTGACACTGAACAGTAAGGCAAACAACAAGTAATCTATTAAGGACAGCCTAGAATCTTCTGAATTGAAGACTGAAGTTTATCATTGATTACATAACCGAAAAGATATTATGGCTGTGGATATTGACCTTCATTAATAACTAATGATATTGCCCTCCGTTAATAAATGAAGATATTCTCCTTCGCTGATAAATGAGGATATTTTCTTCATTGATTGCTGAAGATATTACCCTTCGCTGCTAGCTGGGGATATTGCCCTTCTTTGATGACTGCAGATTTTGTCTTCGCTGATAACTTAGGATTTTGCCCTTCCTTGATAACAGTAGATATTGCCCATCGCTGCTAGCTGGGGATATTGTCCATCGTTAGTAACCAAGTATATCCCCTTTCTTTTTTCTTCTTATTCTTGTACATAATTTTTAACATCATCTAGTCTGGAGAAAAAACCCATCAACTATAAAATATTCTACGTACCATTGTCATTCCCATAACGTCTATATATTTGCTTTTGTATAAAATTTACAGTGTTTTACGGATTTTGAGATTATACAAATAATCTGGAAGCTTGCGTGAATTTCCCAGATGTTCTCTGTAATTGCACCAGGGAAAAGTCATCTCGCCCCTTCAATACAATTTACCTTGTACTATAAACGACTACTCAATGTTCTATGTCGTGACATCCAGTAACGGTTAATATTCTATATAATTAATCTAATTTCTTCTATTAAGTGATTTTACACAAGCAATAAATTGTTTATAAGTACCCGTAAGGGCTTAATGAAGACCAAACCATTTTATAGATGCTTAATACTTGACAACAATTTTAGGACCAATGATACTCCATTCCAATCAAATATACAATTATTGTTTAGACATAATTCGCATTCGATTACATTTACCAAATACTTGTAAAGCTTTATTTTGGATTTGTGAAATTCACTTTTATAGAGATAATAAACGTGGAGTGTTTATAAACACGAATATTCTATAAAAGTGAGACAGAAGTAACGGAAGGGAAATTCAAACTTATGGGTGGATGATAATACTGACAACGCCATGGCCATAAACTAAAAAAACTAAAGCATAGAAAAGGTAAGACTTGGCAACCTGAAATCAAACTTAATCGGGGTGTTATCTCATGTGCTCCGAAAATGGTAAGTAGACCCTGTTCTTCCTGCTATAAAAACCTATGCTGATATGCTATATCAAGTGATTTGGTTTTCACGCAATAGTGGATTGATAATTAACCCATTATATAACCCATTATATAACATTTGTAAACCATCGATAATTTATCGGCGATCATAAACATTGTTCGAATGAGAAATCTGAAATTGAACGATTAACATTAATCAGGACAAATGATAGACAAGACTGTCCTGGTAGGAACAGCAGACAGGGTAAAATTAAAAAGCACAACACTAAAAACGAATGCGTATATCAAAATTACAATATGTCTGAAATAAACAGTAAGCAAAGTATGTACTAATCAGCGTTCTTGCTTGGATTTTTATCGTTTGTGGAAGATATGTGAAACATTCCTTTGACACCGGTACTAGGGAGCGTCTTTTACTTGCAAGTGAAGTGAGAGTTTATTTGTTCGTGGTGACGCGACTTTGAGACGAGGAGCAGCAATGAAAGCGCTGTTCCTTTGCTTTTTGTGTGTTCAAGTTTTGCTGTGCACATACTGATTTTGTGTCATGGATGGAAACCCCAATTCATTTATTTTTCTATTTGATTCATCTCATTTTTGAATTTTTGAATAATTCTTTAACTTAAATAAATAGTTTAAAAATGAGCAAATAAAAAAAAATGATCCTCATACAAATCCTTTGTAATTATAATGTACTTACTTTTTCTTTTATCCATTTTTTTAAAATTATTTTCTCAATATCAATTGTAATTGTAAACGCTGTCAGATTAAACTAGTCATTATTTTATACCGAAGCGTCAATAAAAGCTAGGGCCAATAAAACTCCTTGTTAATTATATTGCTGTAAGTTGATACATAGTAAATATTAATTTATAATTAACAAGAGGAAACTGATACAATGACAGCAATATTATTGATTTATTTATAAAACCACGTGCTTTATTCGGCGTTATATAATGAAAATACAAGTTTAAATGAAAAACTTTTTATGGTGAAACAATATGACGAAAAACGTTATAAAATGAACGAAAATTTCATATTACAATGTGACATTTTATTTGTAGGACTGATTGAAACATGTTTAAAGAATGGAAACCTTCAACTTTCAGGACATAACTCAAAGTAAGTTAGTTAAAAAGTAGATTCGATACTTACTCGGCATTAAATTTCTAGCCCCTTATATTTCATTTGATAGGATTACAATAGGATTTTGATTTTGTTGTTAATTACGTACAAGTATATGCAATTATCATAATTCAAAATTATTACCTACATTAACTATCATTAATTTATTTGCCTGTATGGGTACTACAGGGGGAAATCATTTCTGTCAATTTTTATGCTAAACGCATTACGACAGGTTTTTCTCCTTGTCGATTACCATAATTTCTTTTCGTTCCCTCTAGAACTACCATCTTTCTATATGGAACACCTTTGTGTCCCTCTAGCTCGTGAACTTCATCGTACTATTTTGAAAAAACATTTTTCTTTCCCTCTAAAACTGCATCGTCCTGTATTGGAAGATACTGTGAAACTATGTAGTTTAACAAAGAAAACCGTAGTACAACGCTGTTCAAAAGTCATAAATCGAACAAAGAAAAAAAAAACAACAACAATCCGGCTCGCAACCCAAAACTGAGTGAAACACATCATCTGTAAGAGGAAACAAAACAAAACAATAGAAACAATTAGGTGCTACAAAATCAAAAACATACATAGAAACGGACTATGTGATAACAACTGTTATATTCCTGATTTTGTTTTTTGTCCATGGATTTATGAGTTTTGAACAGTGGTATACTACAGTTGTCCTTATTGGTACAGGACATTTTAAGAAAAAAATGTGGATTGAACCGGGTTTTATGACTAGCCAAACCTCGCGATTTTAAGGCAATGTTTAAAATACCGCTAAAATGACAACATTACGTGACATTAATACAGTAAAAATAAACGAAAAAACACTCAGGACAGAGGAATACATAAATAAAAAGTACATGAGTACATAACAACATTAAAACAGTTAAAAACGGACTCCTTCCATTTATTTACGACTATTCACCTAAACCCCACAACAAAATATAAACTGTGCGTCACACGAATGTTCCAACGCCACAAAAAGTGACCTCACAATGCGAAAAATAGAATATAAACTTGGAATTAAGTTTGTATTGTGTTATTTTATATATTTTCTAACCACTTCAAGAGTTTATTCAATTTTTGAATGATTATCAACTTCAGTAACAAACTGAACTTTGCTGAATTTATTTTAAAATATTTCGATATCAATATTTTGAATGGATTAAACCCTTTATACATCACTTAGTAGTAAAATATTTTCAGTGTTTGATATATAAGACCAACTGTAAATACAGTAGGTTGTTTTTGTAGGCGAACAAATGAAAATAAGTATAATGGAGCACACATTGATTACTAAGCTTGATAAAAGAATTTCAAATCCTAGGAATTACATCTATAATGTGACAGAGTTCAGTACAAAGTTGCATTAAACTTAAAATAAAGTGTGTTTATCTTATCTTACTTTAAATATGAATACATTTCATAAATTCTTAAGTTCATAGCATTGTGGTCCAGTAAATTTGACATATGACCTTGAAACATATCATTAGCTCGTAGTGGATGGGAGACGTTTATCAAAATACCAAATTTTAATATAAGTCCATAGAAACTGACAATAGCTCGTAGTGCATAGGAGACGTTTAACAAAATACCGAATTACAATATAAGTCCATAGAAACTGACAATATCAAAAACAACTGTAAATTCATAGCTTGGTAAAGACATTTTACGAAGATATTGTTGGGTTCTATGCCTAGCCAAACCTCACAATGGTATGATATTTATTTTCTCATAATTCCGTAGTATTGACAGATACGCTAGGTTAATATGACAATATTTGAGATCCATCAGGCAAAACTTTGTAACCACTGGGTCGATATGCCACTGCTGGTGGACGTTTCGTCCCCGAGGGTATCACCAGGACAGTAGTCAACATTTCGGTGAATATCAATCATGTGGTCTTTTTTTTTATATAAATTTCCTGTTTACAAAACTTTGAATTTTTCGAAAAACTAAGGATTTTCTTATTCCAGGCATAGATTACTTTAGCCGTATTTGGCACAACTTTTTGGAATTTTTGATCCTCAATGCTCTTCAACTTTTTACTTGTTTGGCTTTATAAATATTTCGATTTGAGCGTCACTGATGAGTCTTATGTAGACGAAACGCGCGTCTGGCGTAATAAATTAAAATCCTGGTACTTTTGATAACTATTGGAACAACCGATAACGCTAGCAGTGCACATTCCCATTCACCGTGCAATGTGTAGCCTTTGTGAAGTTGAGCCCTTAATGCGCCAACGTTGTTACTTTCAAAAAGCGATAACGAATCCTCGCTCGATACTTAAAGGTAAAATTATTACATCGTTTAAGTTACAAGTTTTGCTTCAGGCACTCTTATAGACGGTAAAGTTTTATGTAGTGATTTTTTTTCAATCTTTTTTTATTTATCGAGAATTTTCTAAATTTATCTTGGTTTTTTTTTTCAATTTCTGCATATTCGATTTATGATATTTTTAATTTTTGATAATTTAATTGTTAATATTTAAAATCTTAAGGGGATTTTCTTTTGAATATTTGAACTTTTGAATTTGAGTTTTTTTTAATTGAATTGATAATTTCAATTTTTGATAATTTGTTAATTTTTGTTAATTTTTTAATTTCAATATTTTGTTAATTTAAATGTTTCTGAATTTTTTAATATTTGAAGTTGTTGAATTTATAAAAATTTAAATTGAATATTTAAATTTTTGAATTTGAATTTATTCAATTGAATATTTCAAATTGCCCAGGTGAAAATACTTTAAAGGGTAAAGGGGAGGGAAGGGGAAGTGGGGCGAGGTGTGCCAAAAAAAAAAGTCCAGCCACAACGCCACAAGAATTTAAGGGGATATAAATGATCACTCTCAACAACTTTTGCGTTATGCTTATTCACCGAGTCACATCACTTTCGTATTACCAAAAGAAGATTTTTATATTTAGAAATGTTTATTTGCCAAGGCAGAAAGACCTTTGGATTTTTATGAGAGCATCTGTTCAATTTTGATCGATGTACATTTATTGATAGAAGTCTGTTCTGGTAATTAATCCTGAAGACAGACAACGTCCAAACCTATGATTGCGTTGGATAAAAAACAGCAACTTTTATACGTGTTTATGTAAAACAAAATTTCGTTTGTAGAGGGGTCTAAAAAAAACCACAAACAACATTTTCCAAAAGACCAAAAAGTGAAAAAGTATATTTTAACAAAGCGCAATTGACTAATAGGTCGATATACTGATGTTCTTAACCTCTGCTGATTGCCATTGACGATTGCCAAATAAATTGATCACGAGATGTAACAGAGTGGATCTTTATATTATTTCAGTTATAGTTACCAAATAGAAAACAATAAACTTGCGACAAAGATGGTAAACCACAAAGGTAACATGAGGTACCAAATTTGTACACCATATCCATATTTCTACAATTAATGTCTCTTCGGTAATGATAGGGATCGAACAGTATTTGGAAGGCCATATAATTTACCTAAATTTAGAATAGATAATTTGACATATATTCAAGGAAAACCAATTTAGCAATCTGTGATATCTAATGGAATTTATATGAATTAATAGTTATCATTTCAAAATATACAATGGAAAGCCAACACAAAGAATCAATATATGTCTAAAACATATTATCTTGTCGGTAGTGAAGGGTCACTATCATGTAGAATCAGTATACAATCCATTAAGACAACACAGGTTCCACAAAATCAGGATTCAACATAACTTTCGTTTTAGCCGGATGTCACCATTCAATCTATTGATTGTTTAATGAATCAAAATAAGATAGGTCAAGATATCAATATCGCCCAGTGAATACGGTATTCCCGAGCTTTCTTTTCCTATTACAATGTCATTAACAGAGGGTAGATGCTGGCAAGGCAGCTATTGAATCATGGCTTCCAAGTACATAAGTGAAAGTCATCTATTTGAATGTTTTAGGGGCTCTTCACGTTTTGATTAACCATTATGGAATTTCTATGTTACAGATAGCCACGAATATAATTCCTTTGTTTTAGCAATACCCCATATCTGACCGTACCTTATTTCCTCGATTTTGACATCACCTTAATATGATACTTGCATTGGATTTTTACTTGCATGAGCAACTCGACAATCGCGATTGTCACGTGTGGCAGATATGCGTTATAAAAACGGCTTAAATGATTTAAACAAAATTCAACAAATAGCATGCTCATTGCAGGCAATTGTCACACAAAGTAAATATATGATCATTGTGTTGAATATAACCCAAACACACAATACCTTGCAAAGAAAATAACTTTTTGTAAAATTTGATTTATTCTTCAACACACAGCTGGGAAAATTTGCTTTTGTTTAAGTATGTACTCCCTCTGTATGTCAGATAGTATTTTCATGATCTACTGGTCATGGTGGCAGAGGACTAATTGTTCAGTTTTCTAAAAAAAATATAGATTCATGTTATATGAAGCCTTTTTTTTTTATTGATTGTTGTTTTTTTGGCATTCTGTAGAAAAAAATTCATGCATATTAAAGACGAGAAGAAATTGATTATACATTAAAGAGTTAAGTTATGCAATGGATTGACCTGTTTAATCGAACGTATAAATGTTTTAATCAGAAAATATATTTACAAAGCTGAACAGTTGATGAGCCGCGTTTCACCTAATGTAGTGCTAAGACCAGAACACCAAATGCTGTATTTGTATATGTTATAGGCAATTTCTAAATTTAGGCATTTTGTAAAATGACGAATTTTCAGGCAATTTATAAAATGCCTAAACTTGACAAGCATTATACAAAATGGCTAAAAATACCTAGCCATTTTTTAAAATGACTGAAATTTTGGAGGAAAATTCAGACAACAAAATGCCTGTTCAGTTTCAGTCAATTTGTAAAAGAAAGATATCATTGACAAATGTGGACAAAACACAGTATCGTGCAAAGAAAATAACTAATGGATCAGTAAAATTAATTTAATCGCCAAAACCCAGCTGGAAAGGTTTGAATGTTATATGATATGTTCTTTTCAGTGAAACAACATAAAGTACGTACTCACTTTGTAATTCAGATACTAGAAGTGAATTTATGATTATTTTGTCAAAATAGCCAAATATGTGATACATTTTAAAGACGTAAATTTTTTTATGGGTTATTTCGGTAGGGGATTGACCCGGATAAAGGACAGAAATTTCGACTGCTGCTTGCAATTGAAATGAAGGTATTTTGGATAGGGACAGATAATTCCAACTGCAGAACACCCCCAAATAAAATTAAAAATTGCAGAGTTCTTAACGTGCGGAAAGTGTTGCATTTAACTTAAATATGAAAATATATTTATTGTTCTCTTTCAGACATAATGAGAATTTAAGTTCGTACATCCTCATCGATACAAACCCCCTCTGCAATATGGGTTTCGCCATACACGGCTGTGTTTTGTTGTGATGCGAATATATGGTTGACAGTGTCATCGGACACAAGATAGCCTCTGGAAAGGGGGTGGCACACTTTAAATTTATTTGGTCCAGTATAAGAAGTGGAGAAAATTTTAAAATTAAATATAAAGGTCAATTGCAATTTTTGTCATATTGTTTTATTTGTAGATTGTAATTTTCTGAACGTTATTGCTGTTTACAGTTTATCTATTTAGGCTATATGATAAAAAGAAAGATAATAACCAAAACTGCATATGTCCTTAAAATTGCATTTAACAGACAAAGGTAAAGTCACAAAAATACTGAAATCCGAGGATAATTCAAAATGGAAAGTCCCTATTTAAATTGCAAAAACAAATGATAAAACACACCATATGAATGGACAACAACTGTCATATTCCTGACTTGGTACAGGGATTTTCCTTTATAGAAAATGGTGGATTGAACCTGGTATGACAGTGTTTTGACAGGATAAGCTGCCGAAGACGCATCACTGTCAGCGGCAGATCTGCTTCAGTCCGTGAAAAGCTATAAGCCAAAAGATACACGACAAACTAATCATGATATTATACCTGTACCATTTATAAACTTAGACAAATGTGTAACATATCCTGTTATCAGTTACAACAATAATTGCACTTTTTTGGTGCTAGTAGACATTTTCGATAATTCAGTAGAATTTAGTTTTAGTTTTAAAATTTCAAAAGTATGCAAGCTTTAAATTTAATGATCATAATTGATAAACAAGTTCGGCTTTTCAATACATTCAAATGTTCAGTTTTCAAAATATTTTGTTCTATAAGATATTTGGCAACAGATAAAATGCTTGAATCTAACATGCATTCATAAAAAAAGTATACATAATCAGGCTTTTTCAAAATGCTTATATTAATAAGTATAATTAAGAAAGTTAATATTCAAACTTTTTTTAAAATTAATTTAGATGAACTTAATGATTTTGTGAGAAGACACTCAAAAGACAACATAACATAGCATTGGTAGCAATATTCGAGGAAAGATACAAAGTGGAATATTGCAACAATATCATCCCTCGAGTAAACATTGGATAAACACTCTAGACCGAATACTATCGAATATGAAGTGGCATGAGAAATCCTTCCAAAGCAGCACTACACTAGGATCAGTCTGAGATCAGGGACAAGGTTATCATGGTTATATAACATCACTTACCAAGCCGATCAACGATTAGTGTACTATGAATAATTCATCTTCGAATCTTGACACGACATTTTCTTCTATTTTGATTTCTTTTATGATTTTACAACAGTTGATATTTGTTGTTGCCTTTATTGGTAATAGTCTGGTTATATGGATATTTCTTACAAGGCTGAAACTTAAATCGAGCACGAATAGATTTATAGTAAGTCTTGCATTGGCTGACGTGCTGACGGGAATAGTTACGGGTGTCCAGATATTCTACTTTGTGTACCCGGTAATGAACGACAATATGGTGACATGTTTCCTCCGATATTTATCGATTAACTACACGACACAGGTTTCTCAAATGACTGTAATGTTTACAACTTTTGACAGATACGTCGCCATCTGCCATCCACATCACTATGTTAGTGTAATGACGAGAAAAGTAGCCATTATTTTGTCCGTGTTACCATGGGTACTATCTTTAGCATCCGTAGGTTCACCATTGTTAGGTTGGCATATTTGGGAACGAGGATGTCGATGTGAATATTTGTTAATATTTGAAAGAGGATACTATCTGACGTCATCAGTTATAACGTACTCTTTCAGCATACTAACGTTTATAATGTACATTTTTATACTAAAAACAGCATGGCGATATTACTCTAGAGTTAAACCAGTTGGTGGTGACAGTAGCTGTAATCATGGTACAAATAAGTCCAAAACAATGGAACGTGATGTACGGAATGCCAAAGTAACGGGTGTTGTAACCCTAGCATTTTCAGTTTGTTGGTTGCCATTCATGACATTCCCTTTTCAGAAAGGAATTGGTATAGACCAAATATCAGACACAGGTCTAACGGTTATGAACTGGCTTGTTTTCTTAGGAATGTTAAACAGCATTGTTAATCCATTTATTTATGCTTGGAAGCGACGGGACTTTAGTAAAGAATGTAAAAGGACATTTGGATGCTTTAAAAATCAGGAGGATATGTCTCAAACATCGGTAGAGTTTTAACTAGGACTCTGTAGCATTTTTAATTTCACTTTCGCTTTGACTTTTTTTTTTAAATATTGAAAAACAGAAATAAATTGAGTAGACTTAAACAATGAAAATTAGTATGTCATATAAGACAAGACAATGATACATGTATATGAATAAACTTCTTTGCATTATTTGAGTATCCTGTTTTCAACTGTTTTAATGTCTCTTTTTATTTTGACATTAATTCAAAATGATCGTTTTGGAATTGTATTGAATACATACTAATCGTCACTTGCTAGTTTATATTGTAATTGTACGTTGGAGATCTCAGCCTATGTTTCTATTCCAGGCATAGATTACCTTAGCCGTATTTAGCACAACTTTTTTTGAATTTTGGATCCTCAATGCTCTTCAACTTTGTACTTGTTTGGCTTTATAACTATTTTGATATGAGCGTCACTGATGAGTCTTATGTAGACGAAACGCGCGTCTGACGTACTTAATTATAATACTGGTACTTTTGATAACTATTAACAACATTATTAAGGACGATTAATAAAGGCAACAGTAGTATACCCCTGTTTAGAAGTCATAAGTTGATTATGGTAGATTCACTGTATACCATCATCTTGGATTGTTCAATACCAGTACACAATCGGTCTAGTTCTTTGCTTAAAGCTGCAAATTTAGGGATAGATTCGAAATGTATGTGTAAGACTGTTGTGTTGTATAAAACAATATTGTATAATCCGAAATGTTTAAACCAAAACCAAAAATTTGTGATTTTTTTTCCATTCAAATTTGCAATCTAAGAGGGGATAACTATTATTGTGATGATTGGAGTGAAAGAGAAATTTGTATATTTTACTTGTAGCATAACAACAAGTTCGATGCCACCATTTTTTTTAATTTTCTGAAAGCATATCATAAAACCTATCTTTTCATATTTTTGTTGTAAAACTTAAGATTTCGTAGATTTCCCTTTTATGCTTAAAAAAATGTGTTTTTCATGACCAATCTATGCAAATTTGGGCAATTGTGTAGCTTGAAAAAAAAGTACGATGACCCATACTTTTTATTATATTTTGGAAAAGTATTGTAAATTCGTCATTTAGGCAAAGTAAGAAAAAAATCAATCTGAGGAAGTATACACCGAGGATCCACTTAAAGAGAAATCAAATAAGCGTTACAAACTAAAGCCGAGGGAAGCATATCAACACCACGAGGAAAAAAAGAGTAACTGAACTGCAACCAACACATTAAGAACAATAAAACAGAATAAAGTCTCGTTATTGTATAGAAAGGTATATACTATGAAAATTAGAGCGGCTGTGCCCCAAGCTCTTATTTTCATAGTATATACCTTTCTATACAATATCCAATTTAGCACATATTTACAACTTGAGTAATCCTGTAATTAGTCTATTGATATGTTTTGGCTGACTGGATGTAGCTCATTTACATAGTTTTGTAAATCTACTCACTATAATATCATTGTAAAAATGGGATTTCAAAAGGCGCTTGACATTAGAATGTAAAGAAGGTAGCTGCTGGTGTAAGTATGTTTATTGATATAAAGTGTTGTTTTACTATACATGTACTTATTTACATGGAAAGATGACAAAATGAATTGACCAAGAGCAGACAATTCTTAAATTGCAGTGAAAGCTTTACATTCTTGAAAACATTTTTTAATTTCACATAAAACCTAAAACTATCTTGAAAATGCGTTTGAATGAGTACAAACAGTTGGACCCCCTCCCACATCTTTGGATGAAACACCTTTTAAAAAAGGCTGGATCTGCCCCTGGTATGTACCCATAGGTAGTATAGTGAATAGTTTATATGCTTGAAATATTTGTCACTAGACATTAGGCAACCAATTATCGACAAATTTTTGACTAAATATATCAAATTGCTTTATTAATAATTTCCCTTCAAAAGATTCACGGTTGAGTCTTTTTGTGTACAAAGTAATTGCATGGAAGATAAAGGATTACAAATTTTAGATTGAGTTGTACTTTTATCAAGGTATAAAGCACCATAATTATTACTGTTTTTAATGAAAGAAACTTTTTTAATTGTCAAAACAAAATTTAGATCAAACGATTGATTAGTAGGATGTTAAAAATCTGTTTGAAAACTAATTACAAACTATTTAGTTAATTTGGAACACATCATTTATTTCAAAATAGCCAGTAGCAATTTTTGTTCTAATATCCTGATTACAATACAATGAAATCTTACCCTTGTGTTCATTCATGCGTAGTTACTTAGTAGTACTATAAAAAATTAGAAGGCATAATCAAGCAATTTGATTGGACGAGAAGTTGTAAGTATGTGCTAACTTGTTTTAACTACAACTAAACCTTCTTATTCTTAACCTTTTACTTGATGTATGGTGAACACAATTATTAGCATTTTACTTAATCTTTTGAATGATGTATGGTAAACACAATTATTAGCATTTTACTTAATCTTTTGAATGATGTATGGTAAACACAATTATTAGCATTTTACTTAATCTTTTGAATGATGTATGGTGAACACAATTATTAGCATTTTACTTTATCTTTTGAATGATGTATGGTGAACACAATTATTAGCATTTTACTTAATCTTTTGAATGATGTATGGTGAACACAATTATTAGCATTTTACTTAATCTTTTGAATGATGTATGGTGAATACAATTATTAGCATTAAATTTCAGGAGAAAAAAAACATGAAGTCAGTTACCTTTAGAAAACAATTTATGCAATGGAGCAATCAATGATAAAATAAAATATATCAAGAATACTATATATACTAATAGTAGCGGATATACTCGCTAAATACTGGACTTTTACCTATCATTTATATTTAGATGGGTCATAAATAACTCATCTGGTTCAACCCACCATTATTTTTCTTAAAATGTCCTATATCAAGTCAGGAAAATGATAGTTGTTATCTTATAGTTCGTTTCTGTGTGTGTTGCATTGTTGTTTGTTTTTTAGTCACTTAAGTGTTTTTGTTGTTTTCCTCTTATATATATATAGTTGATGTGTTTCCCTCAGTTTTAGTTTGTAACCCGGATTAGTGTTCTCTTAATCGATTAATGACTTTCGAATAGCAGTATACTACTGTTGCCTTTATTCATCATACATACTTGTATGTAACCCGCTGCATTGTTATGCATCTGGTCTAAGTCAGAAGCCTATTGTTCAATGGTTGTCGTTTGTTGGTGTGGTTCATAGAGGTTTCTCCTTCCTCAATTTATACATAGATTAGAACGTTGGCTTTTTCTGTTAAATTGTTTTACGTCAGTCATTTTGGAACCTTGATAGCTTGCTGTTCGGTGTAAGCCAGTTCACCTTGTTAAAGTCCTTACTTTGACCTATAAGTCTTTTTTGATACATTGTGAATTGGATCGAGAGCTCTCATATCACATCTTCTTATCTATAAGGGAATAAAATCTTCCTTCTTTAAAAAAACCCAAACAATTCTCCAGGGACGGTCGAATCAAGTTAATCCAACTAATCTTATTTTATATTCATGTAATTTATTGCTGGTGAAAAAAATTAAATAAATATAAAATACAGATCACCAAGGAAAATTGAAATCGGAAAGTCTAATATCAAATGGCAAAATCACAAAAATTCATATACATAAAACGAATTGATGACTTGTTTTTATTTTAAGGCTGCTTCGATTTCCTTTGGAAGTTTGTCACAGTGGGATAATACGTATACATTCACAGCTGATTCTGTCGTCTATAAGCAGTGTTATAATGTAACTTTGTAAAAAAAGGCAACAGGAGTACACCGCTGTTCAAAACTCATAAATCCATGGACAAAAAACAAAATCGGGGTAACAAACTAAAACCGAGGGAAACGCATTAAATATAAGAGGAGAACAACGACACAACACCGAAACGCAACACACACAGAAACGGACCAAGCATCAGACAAAATCCCACGAGAATAACACAAATAACTTCTAAACCAAATACATGACTTTGTAAACCAGACGCATGTTTCGTCTACAAATGCATAATAACAATTTGAAGGCAAAAAAAAAGAGCATTGTGAACCCAAATTCCAAAAGGTATTGTAAATTACAACTAAGGGTATCTATTTCTTGCGGAAAAAAATTCCTTAGTATTATCTCAGTATTATTGTTTATATAGGAAACACCATTCTAAAGATATATCATTGATGAATAAAGGCAATAGTGGTAAACCGCTGTTCGGAAGTCATAAATCGATTGAGAAAAAACAAATCCGGATTACAAACTAAAATGAGGGCAACACACAACCTATCAGAGGAAAACAACGAAATAACAGAAACACTGAAGTGCAACAAAAAAACAAACGACAATGCAACACACGCAGAAGCGAACTATAAAATAACAACTGCCATTTTTCTGACTTGGTACAGGACATTTTTAAGAAAATGGTGGACTGAATAGTTCTAATTGTTATTGATGCCTAGACCACAACGAAAATCACCCGATTAAATGTTTAGTAAATAAACTCATCATAGATACCAGGACTAAATTTAGTATATACGCCAGACGCGCGTTTCGTCTACAAAAGACTCCTCATTGACGCTCGAATTCCCAAAAGTTGACAATGCCAAATAAAGTACGAAGTTGAAGAGCATTGAGGACCAAAATTCCTAAAAGTTTTGCCAAATTCAAAAAAAAAAAATGTTTTGATATACTAAATATAGAAGAAAAACTCGGGTCATTGCAAAAACAAAAGTATGGCAGTGATCAGCGAATTGGAATCTTGAATGCAAACAACTCAAATCACAGAGGAAACATATGACACACTAATAGAATTGTCTCCTGAGTTGAGGTATATGAGAATCTAAATGCCTGATGAAAAACTCCAGTTGGAAGCTCTTTTGTCAAAATGCATCGTAACATGTTCAAAGGCTGAATTTGATATAAAATTTACTCAGTGAGTATTGAAATCCATTAGGCACCGCCAATCAACCAACGAATACGACAAATACCTTGAACTTTGTTGAAGTGCCAAAGTCTGGTGAAATTGAATCAAGACAACCATTCTACTCTTGGCGGATTACGGAGTATATATCTCTCAGTTAAAACGGTTTTGCATTTCCAGTTATGCTTTCCTTGATAGAGGGTTTCTGCTCACAAGGAAGCTATTAAAACAAGCGTTCTCAGTAGTGAAGTTAAAATCATTCATTGGTAAGTTATACGCGTATGGAATATCCGTTTCACAGGTGATAACAGATATCTTCCTAAAGTTTTCTGGAATGTGACCTACCAAATCAAAATTATAACCGAATTTGAACTAACATGAGCAACACGACTGCTGCCACGACATATGAAACAGGATTAGCTTATCCTTCCGGAGCACCTGATATCACCCAAGGTATTGGTGGGGTTCGTGTTGCTCTATCTTTGGTTTTCTATGTTGTGTCTTGTATACTCTTGTGTTTCCTTCTTTTATAACCATGGTGTGTCGTTGAGTTTTAATGTTTCTCTGGAATCCTTCGTCTATTATGTTAACACCAGACACAGCCATGTAAACCCTTCCACACTGAACAAGGTTCAAGTACTGACATTAGTCAAGAATGCACAAATCGGAAAGGGCGTCTACCGGTAGATGGCGCACCATTGTAATCACAAATTTTAGCTTAATCTGCCAAGGATGGATAGGAATGGGCTGGCTTGATTAGCAAGTATGACTTCAAACTAGTGGTTTGGAAATTGAAATGTATAAGCGCCTGTAGGCAGGTGAAGGCGAGACCAAATCATCTCAAAACTGCCTTCATGATCAAAGGACCTGTCCACTTCACACGTATGAAATTCTGGCTTTACATGCTTTGTCTACGTATGCCCGTGCTATTGTGTGGTCTTATTTGGCAAAAGTAGAATATCAAAAATACCAAACTCCGTGGAAAGTCCCCAAGCAAATGGCAAAATTAAAAGCTCAAACACATCGAATGAATTGATAACAGCTGTCATATTCCTGACTTGGTACAGGGATATTTTAATGTAGAAAATGGTGGAATAAAACTGGTTTTATAGTTTGCTAAACCTCTCACTTGTTTGGCAGTGGCATAAAATTATTTTGAAATTGATATGTGAACAAAACAAACGGACAAAGTAGGTAAAAATGTCAAAAATAGGGATACAGCAGTCAACATTGTATCATAAGCTTAATCACTATCAAATCAAGCATACATAAAAACATAAATAAACAAAAAGCATATAGACAAAGCACATTAGCAAAATTGAAAGATAAACATGTAAATCTTACCAAAACACAATAACGGGATGTACAAGTATCGAGCAACGCCAAAGTAAATTGTTTCTTCGACGTTTTTCTTGTCATAGGAAAACGTCAATAATCATATCGAAAGAAGGAAGTTAGAACCTTCTTAGGCAAAAATCTGAACAGACAAGGTATGTCAATCGGTGAGAGGTATGGTGAAATAATCAAATGTTGAGAAAAACAATCAAATAAATTAGAAAGCCAAATCCATTCATAGATGGAAGAGCAACACAAAAATGCCGAAAGACCACCATTGTCAGAACGTAGGTACTGTTTCTGTCCGAGGCTCTATGGTATTGTCAGAACGTAGGTACTGTTTCTGCTGGAGGCTCTATAGAAATAATGTGAAATTGATTACTCTCGTAGTGGTAAGAACCATATGTGTACTCTAAAGCAATACTTTTACATGTAAGTTATGTAAATATTCAAAGTTCATGAACCATGTCTGACGGTACATCACTTGACAATCTCCATGGCAATGATTGTGCCAATGCGGATACAACTGCATACCAAATATTATTGACTTATGCTAAGTCTTTCTCTGAAAACTATGTAAAAGTTTCAAAGTCAATGAACCATGTTTGGATTATATATTCTCCATAAAAACAGGACTTACAAATGCCAATAATTTGCATACCAAATATCATTGACTTCAAATTAGGGGTTCACCATAGCCTGATCTAATCACAAACTAAATACATGTAAACTAAGCTAAAGTATTAAAGTCAATAGACAATGACTGAGGGAGCAGGGCCAAATATTCCCCCATGGACATGAAATGTGCTAAACCTTATACAGCTGCATACCAATTAACCAGGGGAAGGGGCCAAATATTCTCAATGGAAATGAAATGTGCTAATACTTGTACAACTGAATACTGAGTTCCAGTTAACATTGGCCTACCACTAATGGTTCCCCTTGAAATGAGATATGCCAACTTATACATGTTAACTAAGCAAAAATTTAATAGACCAGGACTAAGGGGGGCAGAGCCAAATAGTCTCCATTGAAAAGAGATATGTTTATACAACAGCATATCTAATATCTTTGACCTACCACTAGTGGTTCCCCATAAACTGACCTAATTACAAACTGATACAAAAGACCATGACTAAAGGGGCAGGGCCAACGTATCTCCATGGAAATGAGATGTTTCAATGGCAATGCAAATACAACTGCATACCAAATATGTTTGACGTACAATTTATAGTTCACCACAAACTAGACCAAATCACAAACTTATACATTATTGACCAAAACAGCATACCTATGTTTCACTTTTAGACAACCTCAAGTGAGACAAAAATTGAATCATAATATCCTGGTAATATGCACATTTACATAGTATGTTACACAAAAAGTTTCATGAAATTCTGTAGAGTGGATTCAAAGGAGTTACAATGACAAGAACAGACTGATGGACGGACAGACAGAGAGAGGGATGGGTCAAAACATTATATAGATATAGGAAGATGTGGTGTGAGTGCCAATGAGACAACTCTCCATCCAAATAACAATTTATAAAAGTAAACCATTACAGGTCAAAGTACGGCCTTCAACTTGGAGCCTTGGCTCACACCGAACAACAAGCTATAACATGATACAAATTATAGCCTACTTTGTGCCATGGGGTATAAAAGTCAGATGATTAACCCAATGAATAAACTTAAATTAATATATCTTTATAATTTCTGCAATGAACATATGCTTATACATCATTCTTATTATTAAACTGTTTATACAATTATGCTCATTATAAATTGTTAAACAGTACAATCATGATTTTTATACATCATGACACGGTACAATCATGATTTTTATACATCATGACATGGTACAATCATGATTTTTAAAAATAATTAATAGGTACAATCATGATTATAAATTATTATACAGTACAATCATGATTATTATATATAACATAATTATTATACAGTACAATCATGAAACAGTACAACAATGATTATTATAAATGATCAAAAGCTTTCAAGATCAGTCATGACCAGATGTGTTTCAAATAATTTGTTCAAAACCACTAAAAATTGGTTGACAAACATTTGTTTGATTCGAATAAATTCTTCTTCATCTTCTGTCCCATAAAAGTCTGAGCAGTACGATATCTTCAAAGCCTTCAGATCTACCAATGAAGATAATGTCTCACTCAGCTGTAAACAAACAGAGGAAACTAAGGAATTCTGGGATAGATTCAGGTACAGAATGGAATGTAATAAGGAAATGTAAGGCAACAGGCGAAGAATACCACCATCATCTAGTTTACTGTCCTCTAACTCAAGCACTAGTAAGGTAGACTTAACTTCTTCTAATAGACGTCCTAAACTTCCACAACATAATGTCAGTGTGTTTCCACCTAAATCAATGTGTTGTAAGGCTTTAGTATGGTGTGATGTTGATAGGTATCTGATATCTGATTCCGTCAGACCACATCCTGCCAGACGAAGATGTTGTAACGGCTGCTGTGTACCACTGATAAGCTGTCGTAGCTTGTACTTCAGTCTGTTACTACTTAGATCCAGTCTGCTTAGGTTTGGTAAGGAGGACAGTGTTTTACCAAGGACCTCTGTTGTAGAGTCACTCTGGTACACAGTTATACTGTTACACGAAAGGTCTAAGGCACATAAGTTTGTAAACTTCTCAAGTGTAGGGGCCAGGTTACAAAAACTCTCACAGTTAATAGAGTTGTACTTCAATCTAATTCCTGTCAAGTACTGAAAATAAAAATAATAAAACATTATCAGATGGTATCTTAATGACATCTTCAGACTTCTGGAAAAAGTTACAAAAACTCATGGTTTGTAACATTTGGAAAATAATAACAAACAAACGACTATCTAGAGCTTTAACATGTTTAAGGTGAAAATAGCTCAGTAAATATGTACATGTGTTAACCATACCCTATGTAAAATTATATACCTGTGGATTAATCTGTCCAAGAAGTATGTTAAGCTTAGGTTCCCCCAAACATGTAGCATCGAGTTTCTGTAAACACATACACAGTTTACTATCAGTAAATCCTGATACCTTCAAGGCTTTACTTAGTTCTGTCAGCGTCTGGTCTGCAGCTACAAAAGCATCAAGTTTGACTAGAACTGAAATAAACAAGATTATATTGTAAACTGGTATGTTGTTAGCTATTATCCTTTAAACTTAGAAATAACCAGGTGCTCCAAAGGGCACAGCTTTATACTCCCACAGAGGTCAAACCCTGAACAGTTGGGTCAAAATCTTTAATTGTTTTTACATAGGCGGTAATGGTAACGTTTTTTCCTGTAGCTCAGTCCATTACGTAAACTTGGATATGTATGATAGCTCGTTTCGATGCTGTGACATTTTCACATATGTGGTTAAATTTTCGGGGTACAAAGTGAGATTACTTTTTCCATAAATAAGCATACCCCGAACATCCTTTTGTGATGCGGCTCCTTGTGGTAAAATATCCCCTTTTTAACACAATAACTTCTTTGAAAATTTAATACTTTGAACATATTCAATAGCTCCATAGTTTTTACACATTTATTCTATGTTCCTCTACTTTCCTAATCACCACAAATAATTCAGTTCAGTCATTTGTTAAAAATAGAAACATGTCCAATATCACTACACAGAGATTTTTTCTTTACACATGACTTTTGAGTTCCTCATTTCGAGGCATTAGGGATGTTGTCCCAGTTGAGGCAAGTATGGACACAACATTGAAGCTTGTGAGGACAAGTTCATTTATATACATATTATCTACAGCTCTAAATTTGGATTGTGATGAAATTCTTGACATAATATGAGTGTCTGACACACAATGCAATATTGTCCAATTAAAGATTTCTTCTTCAAACTTTTCAAAAATTTGGAATTTGAGAAATTCGGAAAAAAATGAAAACTTTGACCACCCCCCCTTTTTTGGCAAAAAAGTCCCAAACCTGACATTTCTTTATACATTTTTTACAAGTAGTGTAAGGGAGGTAAATCTGCACATACCAAACATCGTATGTTAACTGTTTTTGATTTTCCTCCCTTACACTGCTTTTAAATTGTCTTAATTGTCCATTGACCAGAAAAATCTAGTTTCACCCTTTTTTTAACCTCATTTCCAAAACATTTTGAGCCATAACCCCAAAGTCATTACTCACCATCCCTTAATGGTATGGAAACTTGAGGTATAATTTCAGAGAGATTCATACACTTAAACACAAGTTTTGTTTGAAAACTACAAAAATGCTTATTTTGGACGCCCTTTTTTCCCCTTTTTCCTAACTTATTGGGAATATACATAACCCCCAAAATCAATCTCAACCTTCCTTTCGTGGTATTGAAACTTTCAGTAAAGAGAGATCCATTCACTAAATCTAAATTTTATGTCCAGAAACTCAATGGGTCTTCAGACGAAGACGACATGATACCATTATACAACGTAAAATTTTGACTGTCATATAAAAATAGGAAATTGGTGATTATATTGTAAACTGATATATTGTTAGTTATTATCATTTAATCAATGAATTAAAAGTTTAGACAGTATCTAAATATCAAATGAGAAAAAACAATCTTGAGTGCACACCCTGAAATGTCTCACCTGCTTAACTTATAATGATTGCATTTTTGCAAAAAATCTGTTACATTAACAGATAAAGCTTTTACTTCATTTTTAGATACAATTAAAATCATTATATGGTCAAGGTTAGTTGAACCCTGCCAGACATTTACACCTGACCCTAACCCTGACTATTGCATACACATGATAGAGTATAATCAGTATATGAGAAAACAAAAGTGACTTGACTGTTAGTGTTGCTCTTCACCAATTGCAAATTCATTCAAAATTAACCCAAATTGTTCAACTGGTCAGAAATTTGAACAAGTCATTCAGTCAAAATGTGAAAGTGCAAGGTGATAAAATAAAACACACTTACAATCCTATAAGACTTTAACTCCACTGTATTGATGTAATTACTAAATCAGTCTATCAATCTGTATAGTTATATTATAGCCAATTAATTAATAAAGGTGTTGAGATTGTATGATATGACCTTTAGTATGGTAATGGCTATAATATAACTGTACAGCTTGATTTAGGAATTACATCAATACATCTATCATGTCTATCACATATAGAACTAAAATTCTACTGATTTCCCCCCCCCCCCACATTTTTAAAGTTGGGTTAAAAGTCAATAAAAGGAGAGATAGGCTATACATATATGGGACACCAACCAAACAAGCAAGAGAAAAACAACTCTGCAGGGTACAGCTTTATACAACAGCAGAGGTTGAACCCTGAACAGTTAGGGCAAGTATGGACACAACATTCAAGCTGGATTAAAGTTTTTTCTTTGGCTTTTGAGCAATTCACTATGCTGTTGAATTTGAATCCTCTCAAAGAAAAAATATTGGAAGAAATTTTCTTTTCAAATTCTTAAATCTGAAATGAGAAAAAAAATTGACCCCCACCCCAATTTTTATTCTCCCTTCCCTCTTTCCTTTATTCCAAAAATGATCTCAATTCAAATTTCTTATGGAGTTTGCAGCAATAACTACTCATTTAAATACATCATAAAATATTAAAATATAAAATGACATACAGTCATGGCTAAAATTATCATTAATTTATAGTAACTTCTAAAAAAATAAATGGGGAATGTGTCCAAAAAGGACACAGATGATGCCCCCCTGGCATATAACCTTAACATAACTCAAGAACTGTAAAAGTGAAGCTGCCAAAAATTGAACTTAAACTGAGTTTTGAGGTAATAAGCATTATATACACTTTTCATCAGATTTAGTTGAGACAAACTAAAGTTAAGAGAACAGAAACTAAAAAAATCTTCAATTTTTCCACTTGTAAAGGGGCATAACCCTAGAATGGTAATCAAAGTGCTTGTAATCACTGAATGGTAAAGATTGCTTTAATGTATCAGTTGGTAGTAAAGTGAATATTGGAAACTTCTAAATTCTAGACAAAGAAAGATAACTCCAATTTTCAAAGAAGATTATATAGAGCATTGGTTTTAGGTGATTCAACAACCATTCTGGATAAAGAAAGATAACTCAAACTTATTGACTTGAAACTACAAAAATGCTTGTTTTTGGCCCTTTATTCTTAGACTGTTTGCCCCATAACCCTTAAAATATATCCCAACCTTCTTCTTATGGTACTAAACATTGTGGTACAATTTCAGAACAATTGCAACTTATTGTTCTGACACTAGATACATTTTTGGGCCTTTTGGTCCCCTAATTTTAAAACCTTAGGGACCCAAATCCCTAAATCATTCTTAAGCTTCCTTTTGTGGTTATAAACATTGTGTTAAAATTTTATTGATTTCTGTTATCTTATACTAGAGTTATTATCAGGAAACCATCCGTCTTTGGACGAAGCTGGCGACGACGCTGACGATGTGATACCAATATACAACCACAAAAATTTTTGCAGTTGTATAAAAACCACAACAATAGACAAATGCAAGCTTCAAGCTTTAAGTTTAGTTTGTATAGCTATTAAGGAGGCTCGAGGGAACTAGAATTTCAGCAAAAATTAAAAAGAAAATAATTTCACTACAAATTTTATTTATTACTGTATTAGTTTTTACTTTATCATATGACAAAAACACATGTATGATACAAAAATAAACCATAAAAATCAATTTTTTTTGGCCCCAGATGACTTTTAAAATGTATATATCATTAAAAATGCTCCAAATTATCTCCCTTTGGTGCAAAAACCTTTTTTTTTTTGCATTAAAATTGAAATATCTTTCTTAACTCATCTGTGACCTAAATTTTTTTATTACTTTTTTTTACTAAGCTGTACTAAATGTAAACTATTGTAAAATTTAAGCTATGTCTGTGGTTTAGTTCTTTTTTTACTTTGAAAAAAACTCTATTTCTCCTATTAGTTCAACAGAACAAAAGTACCTTAGAGTTTACAAAAATGCTTTTTTTAAAGACAGATTGTGACCTTAAATGAACGGTGATCCCATTTTTTATTTGATTTTTCTATAAGGTATATAATAAAGTTCATTTATAGAAAAATATAGCGAAATCCTACATTAAAAAAAAAATGATTTATACCCGCAAGCCCCCTTAACAATAATATTACTTTATCCTAAATTAAAATAACAATATTTTACTGTAATATTAAACTTTCCATTCTGAATTCTTATTGTTTATATGAACATACTTGAAGTGTCAGGCAGGAACTGATCAGCCATCATTAAACGATCTGGTACAGGCTGGGGCAATAACTGTACAGCTTTATTATACATGTTGACCATCACATTCTGACGAGCTTCATTATAGGACAACATACAATGTGTAGCCAGATAGTACAGGATTACCTCCGCTAAAAATAGATAGGGAATTACCTCAATTACAATCAGATTACAGAGGATAGGACAGCATACAATGTGTAGCCAGATAGTACAGGATTACTTCCGCTAAAAATAGATAAGGAATTACCTCAATTACAATCAGATTACAGAGGAAATGACAATGTACAATGTGTAGCCAGATAGTACAGGATTACCTCCGCTAAAAATAGATAGGGAATTACCTCAATTACAATCAGATTACAGAGGATAGGACAGCATACAATGTGTAGCCAGATAGTACAGGATTACCTCCGCTAAAAATAGATAGGGAATTACCTCAATTACAATCAGATTACAGAGGAAATGACAATGTACAATGTGTAGCCAGATAGTACAGGATTACCTCCGCTGAAAATAGATAGGAATTACCTCTGTTACAATCAGATTACAGAGGATATGACAACATACAATGTGTAGCCAGATAGTACAGGATAACCTCCGCTAAAAATAGATAAGGAATTACCTCAGTTACAATCAGATTACAGAGGAAATGACAATGTACAATGTGTAGCCAGATAGTACAGGATTACCTCCGCTAAAAATAGATAGGGAATTACCTCAATTACAATCAGATTACAGAGGATACAACAACATACAATGTGTAGCCAGATTGTACAGGATTACCTCCGCTAAAAATAGATAAGGAATTACCTCAATTACAATCAGATTACAGAGGATACAACAACATACAATGTGTAGCCAGATAGTACAGGATTACCTCCGCTAAAAATAGATAAGGAATTACCTCAATTACAATCAGATTACAGAGGATACAACAACATACAATGTGTAGCCAGATTGTACAGGATTACCTCCGCTAAAAATAGATAGGGAATTACCTCAATTACAATCAGATTACAGAGGAAATGACAATATACAATGTGTAGCCAGATAGTACAGGATTACCTCCGCTGAAAATAGATAGGAATTACCTCAATTACAATCAGATTACAGAGGATATGACAACATACAATGTGTAGCCAGATAGTACAGGATTACCTCCGCTAAAAATAGATAAGGAATTACCTCAATTACAATCAGATTACAGAGGATAGGACAACATACAATGTGTAGCCAGATAGTACAGGATTACCTCCGCTAAAAATAGATAGGAATTACCTCAATGAGGGACATTGGTGAAGATTATCCCCACTTAATTCCAGGTGGCACTGTGGTAGATCAGGTCCAACATCTGTTTGTATGATAAGAAAGCCAGCATTCATTGCCACATATGATACACCAATATGTGTATGCTGATAAGTTTTAATTAAAATTAATTCTTTTGTACTATTTTTATCTTACTCACTATTTAGTATATAAATGATAAATGTGTAAAATTTTGAATACATTCCGTCAGTGACTTTCTATACTTTACTTAGTATAGTAAGTCCCTGATTGCCGGAACTGAAAAAAAACCTCAGGAGTGCATGTGTATTATCATGCAGTGGAAGAAAAATGAGAGAGTGTTTTTTTTTTAACATACTCACAATTAAAGATATAAATTAAATGAATGTATTTCTCTCTTTATTAATTTTTTGTTAAAATGGAATGTAAAAGTGTTGTTAGATACATGATATAATAATCAAACTGTTTACACAAATATATAGATATAGTATGATTTTTTTATTTGTGTTATTCTTTAACTAAATTTCATTAATTAAACTGGTAGAAATCTTTATACTTGTATATATGACAAATTAAAAACAAAACCATGCTTTCAATTTCAAATTTGATGGGATTTTTTTCCATTAAGATACTTTAATTTTTTTAAATGAGAATCAAATAATAGACATTAGAATTTTGGAAATGACTGCACATTTTACATCAAAATTAATAGAGTTATATCTGAAACAAATAGGCTTAAATACTTTTCAATACAGCTCATCAATTTCTGAAATACCTGCGACTGGGAACAAAAAATAACTAATTTAATTAAAGTGTCATACCAAAATGAAAAGAGCAAGGAATCACCTACAAAATGTAACATAAATAAAGATCTCAGTATTATAGAGTATCTGTGTGACTGTGTTGCAGGTTACTAATACGGGCAAAAAAATAATAAAAATGATAGGTCACCTCACATTTTCTCAAGCTACAGGTTGTGACAAAATGACACATTTTGTATGGATTAAACAGGAAAAAACACCATTTTGTGATTAGAAACTAAACAAAATGATAGAATTGTTAAATACTTAAGGAAAAGTTGGCTTTCAGACAATGTTTTGTGAATATAAAAAAAAAAGATAGGGTCACCGTACGGTCTTTCCGGCTAAAATACAAAATAGGAAAATTTCATGAAGAATCCTTCAGAGAATGCACTGTTTTAGAGTTACCTCCCCTTAAAATGCCAATTTAAATTTTTTAAAATCAACCAGAAATAATCAGCATTTGCAAAACTATTAATATGTATAACTTATAATCTTATAAATTGGTTCTTTTAAATGAAAATTCACATTAAATATCTGCATTCCTGCATCAAATTTTGCTAGCTTGATAGAAAATATGGACCTTTGATTCTCTGTTTTTTACAATCCAAGATGGAGGAAGACACCCATACCACCTTAAATGGTGTTTGGCCAACAATAATGATTATTACTTTCAAATTACTTTTTCAAAAAACTTTAAAGAATTTTATAATTCATTGCTGAAATAAAAAAAACTTCTTTTTATGAAAAATATTTCAAACAGGCAGTTCTTGACGGATATCATATAATCTAAGATTGTTAAATGTTTATATTTTTTTTTTAAATTACAAATTAATTTTATTGAATATTTTTCACTTCAGTTTTCATTTGTCAAAACTTTTAACTGATTTATGATCGCTCTGCAAAAAATAAAGATCACAGCAAACTAAACTGTTTTTGCTAGCTGTCCATTCTTTTAGTTCTATAGTATATGCATTAGCATTATATTTTCGTTATTTAACATTTTAATGCTGATATTTTCATATTTTATTTAATGCAAATTGATAGTAAAAATGAAAAAAAGATAGCAAAATAAGTAAAAAAAAAAAAAAAATATTGAAAAAGAAAATAATTCCCCCAAGTCATATATCATACATGTTATAGGACAATCAATTCTATGTGCTTTTCATATTTTTTCCTTTTTGTTGCAAATGTCCATTTCTTATTTTAAAAAAATAAAAACATATGTCCATCTTTATACGACACCTCCAGGTATAAACACCAGTTAAAGATATTAAGTAATAAAAAACTTCTTATTATAATTTGTATACAAATATAAACAATGTAATTCTCAATAGGATACAGATAGTACAGGATTACCTCCGCTAAAAATAGATAAGGAATTACCTCAATTACAATCAGATTACAGAGGAAATGACAACATACAATGTGTAGCCAGATAGTACAGGATTACCTCCGCTGAAAATAGATAAGGAATTACCTCAATTACAATCAGATTACAGAGGAAATGACAATATACAATGTGTAGCCAGATAGTACAGGATTACCTCCGCTGAAAATAGATAGGAATTACCTCAATTACAATCAGATTACAGAGGAAATGACAATGTACAATGTGTAGCCAGATAGTACAGGATTACCTCCGCTGAAAATAGATAGGAATTACCTCAATTACAATCAGATTACAGAGGATATGACAATATACAATGTGTAGCCAGATAGTACAGGATTACCTCCGCTAAAAATAGATAAGGAATTACCTCAGTTACAAACAGATTACAGAGGATATGACAACATACAATGTGTAGCCAGATAGTACAGGATTACCTCCGCTAAAAATAGATAGGAAATTACCTCAATTACAATCACATTACAGAGGATATGACAATGTACAATGTGTAGCCAGATAGTACAGGATTACCTCCGCTAAAAATAGATAAGGAATTACCTCAGTTACAAACAGATTACAGAGGAAATGACAATATACAATGTGTAGCCAGATAGTACAGGATTACCTCCACTAAAAATAGATAGGAATTACCTCAATTACAATCAGATTACAGAGGAAATGACAATATACAATGTGTAGCCAGATAGTACAGGATTACCTCTGCTAAAAATAGATAAGGAATTACCTCAATTACAATCAGATTACAGAGGAAATGACAATATACAATGTGTAGCCAGATAGTACAGGATAACCTCCGCTAAAAATAGATAAGGAATTACCTCAATTACAATCAGATTACAGAGGATACAACAATATACAATGTGTAGCCAGATAGTACAGGATTACCTCCGCTAAAAATAGATAAGGAATTACCTCAATTACAATCAGATTACAGAGGAAATGACAATATACAATGTGTAGCCAGATAGTACAGGATTACCTCTGCTAAAAATAGATAGGGAATTACCTCAATTACAATCAGATTACAGAGGAAATGACAATATACAATGTGTAGCCAGATAGTACAGGATTACCTCTGCAAAAAATAGATAGGAATTACCTCTGTTACAATCAGATTACAGAGGATATGACAATATACAATGTGTAGCCAGATAGTACAGGATTACCTCCGCTAAAAATAGATAAGGAATTACCTCAGTTACAAACAGATTACAGAGGATATGACAACATACAATGTGTAGCCAGATAGTACAGGATTACCTCCGCTAAAAATAGATAGGAAATTACCTCAATTACAATCACATTACAGAGGATATGACAATGTACAATGTGTAGCTAGATAGTACAGGATTACCTCCGCTAAAAATAGATAAGGAATTACCTCAGTTACAAACAGATTACAGAGGAAATGACAATATACAATGTGTAGCCAGATAGTACAGGATTACCTCCACTAAAAATAGATAGGAATTACCTCAATTACAATCAGATTACAGAGGAAATGACAATATACAATGTGTAGCCAGATAGTACAGGATTACCTCTGCTAAAAATAGATAAGGAATTACCTCAATTACAATCAGATTACAGAGGAAATGACAATATACAATGTGTAGCCAGATAGTACAGGATAACCTCCGCTAAAAATAGATAAGGAATTACCTCAATTACAATCAGATTACAGAGGATACAACAATATACAATGTGTAGCCAGATAGTACAGGATTACCTCCGCTAAAAATAGATAAGGAATTACCTCAATTACAATCAGATTACAGAGGAAATGACAATATACAATGTGTAGCCAGATAGTACAGGATTACCTCTGCTAAAAATAGATAGGGAATTACCTCAATTACAATCAGATTACAGAGGAAATGACAATATACAATGTGTAGCCAGATAGTACAGGATTACCTCTGCAAAAAATAGATAGGAATTACCTCTGTTACAATCAGATTACAGAGGAAATGACAATATACAATGTGTAGCCAGATAGTACAGGATTACCTCCGCTAAAAATAGATAGGGAATTACCTCAATTACAATCAGATTACAGAGGAAATGACAATATACAATGTGTAGCCAGATAGTACAGGATCACCTCCACTAAAAATAGATAGGAATTACCTCAATTACAATAAGATTACAGAGGAAATGACAGCATACAATGTGTAGCCAGATAGTACAGGATTACCTCCGCTAAAAATAGATAGGAATTACCTCAATTACAATCAGATTACAGAGGAAATGACAATATACAATGTG
Organism: Mytilus trossulus; assembly: GCF_036588685.1. NCBI lineage: Eukaryota > Metazoa > Mollusca > Bivalvia > Mytilida > Mytilidae > Mytilus > Mytilus trossulus. The sequence goes on from NC_086379.1 coordinate 85,177,636, forward strand.
TAGCCAGATAGTACAGGATTACCTCCGCTAAAAATAGATAGGGAATTACCTCAGTTACAATCAGATTACAGAGGAAATGACAATATACAATGTGTAGCCAGATAGTACAGGATTACCTCTGCTAAAAATAGATAGGAATTACCTCAATTACAATCAGATTACAGAGGAAATGACAATATATATACAATGTGTAGCCAAATAGTACAGGATTAACTCCGCTAAAAATAGATTAGAAATTACCTCTGTTATAATCAGATTACAGAGGAAATGACAATATACAATGTGTAGCCAGATAGTACAGGATTACCTCTGCTAAAAATAGATAGGAATTACCTCAATTACAATCAGATTACAGAGGAAATGACAATATATATACAATGTGTAGCCAAATAGTACAGGATTAACTCCGCTAAAAATAGATTAGAAATTAATTACCTCAATTACAATCAGATTACAGAGGAAATGACAATATACAATGTGTAGCCAAATAGTACAGGATTACCTCCGCTAAAAATAGATAGGAATTACCTCAATTACAATCAGATTACAGAGGAAATGACAATATATATACAATGTGTAGCCAAATAGTACAGGATTAACTCCGCTAAAAATAGATTAGAAATTACCTCAATTACAATCAGATTACAGAGGAAATGACAATGTACAATGTGTAGCCAGATAGTACAGGATTAACTCCGCTAAAAATAGATTAGAAATTACCTCTGTTATAATCAGATTACAGAGGAAATGACAATATACAATGTGTAGCCAGATAGTACAGGATTACCTCTGCTAAAAATAGATAGGGATTACCTCAATTACAATCAGATTACAGAGGAAATGACAATATACAATGTGTAGTCAGATAGTACAGGATTATCTCCACTAAAAATAGATAGGAAATTACCTCAATTACAATCAGATTACAGAGGAAATGACAATATACAATGTGTAGTCAGATAGTACAGGATTACCTCTGCTTAAAATAGATAAGGAATTACCTCAATTACAATCAGATTACAGAGGAAATGACAGTATACAATGTGTAGCCAGATAGTACAGGATTACCTCCGCTAAAAATAGATAGGGATTACCTCAATTACAATCAGATTACAGAGGAAATGACAACATACAATGTGTAGCCAGATAGTACAGGATTACCTCCGCTGAAAATAGATAAGGAATTACCTCAATTACAATCAGATTACAGAGGATACAACAACATACAATGTGTAGCCAGATAGTACAGGATTACCTCTGCTAAAAATAGATAGGAAATTACCTCAATTACAATCAGATTACAGAGGAAATGACAATATACAATGTGTAGCCAGATAGTACAGGATTACCTCTGCTTAAAATAGATAAGGAATTACCTCAGTTACAATCAGATTACAGAGGAAATGACAGTATACAATGTGTAGCCAGATAGTACAGGATTACCTCCGCTAAAAATAAATAGGAATTATGTCAATTACAATCAGATTACAGAGGAAATGACAATATACAATGTGTAGTCAGATAGTACAGGATTACATCCGCTAAAAATAGATAGGAATAACCTCAATTACAAGCAGATTACAGAGGATACAACAACATACAATGTGAAGCCAGATAGTACAGGATTACCTCTGCTAAAAATAGATAGGGAATTACCTCAATAACAATCAGATTACAGAGGAAATGACAGTATACAATGTGTAGCCAGATAGTACAGGATTACCTCCGCTAAAAATAAATAGGAATTACCTCAATTACAATCAGATTACAGAGGAAATGACAATATACAATGTGTAGTCAGATAGTACAGGATTACCTCCGCTGAAAATAGATAGGAATTACCTCAATTACAATCAGATTACAGAGGATAGGACAATTTACAATGTGTAGTCAGATAGTACAGGATTATATCCGCTAAAAATAGATAGGAATTACCTCAATTACAATCAGATTACAGAGGAAATGACAATGTACAATGTGTAGCCAGATAGTACAGGATCACCTCCACTAAAAATAGATAGGAATTACCTCAATTACAATCAGATTACAGAGGAAATGACAATATACAATGTGTAGTCAGATAGTACAGGATTACCTCTGCTTAAAATAGATAAGGAATTACCTCAATTACAATCAGATTACAGAGGAAATGACAGTATACAATGTGTAGCCAGATAGTACAGGATTACCTCCGCTAAAAATAGATAGGGATTACCTCAATTACAATCAGATTACAGAGGAAATGACAACATACAATGTGTAGCCAGATAGTACAGGATTACCTCCGCTGAAAATAGATAAGGAATTACCTCAATTACAATCAGATTACAGAGGAAATGACAGTATACAATGTGTAGCCAGATAGTACAGGATTACCTCCGCTAAAAATAGATAGGGATTACCTCAATTACAATCAGATTACAGAGGAAATGACAACATACAATGTGTAGCCAGATAGTACAGGATTACCTCCGCTAAAAATAGATAGGGATTACCTCAATTACAATCAGATTACAGAGGATACAACAACATACAATGTGTAGCCAGATAGTACAGGATTACCTCCGCTAAAAATAGATAGGAATTACCTCAATTACAATCAGATTACAGAGGAAATGACAATATACAATGTGTAGCCAGATAGTACAGGATTACCTCTGCTAAAAATAGATAGGAATTACCTCAATTACAATCAGATTACAGAGGAAATGACAATATACAATGTGTAGCCAGATAGTACAGGATTACCTCTGCTAAAAATAGATAGGAAATTACCTCAATTACAATCAGATTACAGAGGAAATGACAATATACAATGTGTAGCCAGATAGTACAGGATTACCTCTGCTTAAAATAGATAAGGAATTACCTCAGTTACAATCAGATTACAGAGGAAATGACAGTATACAATGTGTAGCCAGATAGTACAGGATTACCTCCGCTAAAAATAAATAGGAATAACGTCAATTACAAGCAGATTACAGAGGATACAACAACATACAACGTGAAGCCAGATAGTACAGGATTACCTCTGCTAAAAATAGATAGGGATTACCTCAATTACAATCAGATTACAGAGGAAATGACAATATACAATGTGTAGTCAGATAGTACAGGATTACATCCGCTAAAAATAGATAGGAATTACCTCAATTACAAGCAGATTACAGAGGAAATGACAATGTACAATGTGTAGCCAGATAGTACAGGATCACCTCTGCTAAAAATAGATAGGGAATTACCTCAATAACAATCAGATTACAGAGGAAATGACAGTATACAATGTGTAGCCAGATAGTACAGGATTACCTCCGCTAAAAATAAATAGGAATTACCTCAATTACAATCAGATTACAGAGGAAATGACAATATACAATGTGTAGTCAGATAGTACAGGATTACCTCCGCTGAAAATAGATAGGAATTACCTCAATTACAATCAGATTACAGAGGATAGGACAATATACAATGTGTAGTCAGATAGTACAGGATTACATCCGCTAAAAATAGATAGGAATTACCTCAATTACAATCAGATTACAGAGGAAATGACAATGTACAATGTGTAGCCAGATAGTACAGGATCACCTCCACTAAAAATAGATAGGAATTACCTCAATTACAATCAGATTACAGAGGAAATGACAATGTACAATGTGTAGCCAGATAGTACAGGATCACCTCCACTAAAAATAGATAGGAATTACCTCAATTACAATCAGATTACAGAGGAAATGACAATATACAATGTGTAGTCAGATAGTACAGGATTACCTCCGCTAAAAATAGATAGGAATTACCTCAATTACAATCAGATTACAGAGGAAATGACAATGTACAATGTGTAGCCAGATAGTACAGGATCACCTCCACTAAAAATAGATAGGAATTACCTCAATTACAATCAGATTACAGAGGAAATGACAATATACAATGTGTAGTCAGATAGTACAGGATTACCTCTGCTAAAAATAGATAAGGAATTACCTCAATTACAATCAGATTACAGAGAAAATGACAATATACAATGTGTAGTCAGATAGTACAGGATTACCTCTGCTAAAAATAGATAGGGAATTACCTCAATTACAATCAGATTACAGAGGAAATGACAATATACAATGTGTAGTCAGATAGTACAGGATTACCTCTGCTAAAAATAGATAGGGAATTACCTCAATTACAATCAGATTACAGAGGAAATGACAATATACAATGTGTAGCCAGATAGTACAGGATTACCTCCGCTAAAAATAGATAGGGAATTACCTCAATTACAATCAGATTACAGAGGAAATGACAATATACAATGTGTAGCCAGATAGTACAGGAAAACCTCCACTAAAAATAGATAGGGATTACCTCTGTTATAATCAGATTATAGTGGATATATATATATATTACAACATATAATAAGAAGCCAAATAGTACAGGATTATCTCTGCTAAGAAAAAAGATAAGGAATAACCTATTACTCAGAGTTTAGTTAAAAACATATTTCTTTCTTAAGTTAAAATTTAAGAAAACAGAGATATTATTATAACTAGCAGTACTTACGAGTTGGAAATCCTGACATATCCAGATATCTGAGTTTTGTTGGAGTTTTATTTTTAACGCATTCAAGGAAAGTATGAGCCAAACATGTGGTGTATCTCAAACATTGCCTGGTTACTTCAGATAAATATAACATATCGTATAATGGCCTGACAGAAGTAAACACGTTTGGTACCAGTTTCTGTAGTGACAAAGTTTCAAATGGCCAATGAGACAACAACACATCAACAGCCCGATCTTTGTTACATATCAATGCTTGTTGCATCAATACAATACAAAGCTCTTTGGGTATGTAGTTTATAGCCTGAGCTGTCATGGTGGAATCTTGTATGATGTAACGAGAACACAATGTTGTCAAAGATGCTACACTCTTCGGCTGTTGTCCGATAGCTGGTGGAGAACAGAGGTCTAAAGGATACACAACACCCTGGTAATACTCATACCATAGTGATGTATCCATTCTCTATACACTAGAAGTTCTTTCTCTTATAAGGGTGTATCTATTCTCAATATAATAAAAATTTGTCCTTTCTATAATGATGTGGGTTTTTCAAATAACAATGTGTCCCTTTTCTAAAAATGATGTGTTCCTTCTCTTAAAATGATGGGTTCCTCCTCTAATGATGTGTTCCTTTTCTTAAAATGATGTGTTCCTTCTCTAATAATAATGTGTTCCTTTTCTTATAATGATGTATTCCTTCTCTAATAATGATATGTTCCTTCTCTTATAATGATGTGTTCCTTCTCTAATAATGATATGTTCCTTTTCTTGTAATGATGTGTTCCTTCTCTTATAATGATGTGTTCCTTCTCTTAAAATGATGGGTTCCTCCTCTAATGAGGTGTTCCTTTTCTTAAAATGATGTGTTCCTTCTCTAATAATAATGTGTTCCTTTTCTTATAATGATGTATTCCTTCTCTAATAATGATATGTTCCTTCTCTTATAATGATGGGTTCCTTCTCTAATAATGATATGTTCCTTTTCTTATAATGATGTGTTCCTTCTCTTATAATGATGTGTTCCTTCTCTAATAATGATGTGTTCCTTCTCTAATAATGATGTGTTCCTTCTCTAATAATGATATGTTCCTTTTCTTATAATGATGTGTTCCTTCTCTTATAATGATATGTTCCTTTTCTTATAATGATGTGTTCCCTCTCTTATAATCATGTGTTCCTTCTCTTATAATGATGCGTTTCTGGCCACACATGTATATAATGTAACACACCTTCTGTAATCATGTTACTTCTCTTATAAATGTATAACGATATATATCTCCTTCACTCTCGTACAGTGAAGAGTTCCTTATCTTACACTATGTTTCTTCCCTTATAATGATGTGTTCTGCTCTGATAAGATAGTTCCTTCTGTTGATAATGATGTATTCTCTGTTGATAAATCCCATCTCTTATATTGCTATGACCATTTCCATTATCATTTCACTGTAAAGAGATTGATTGATGAAAAACTGTCCAACTACATATATCACAGAAGGTGAGCCTTATATATTTACATTACCATATTATTAGTCCCTTCAAATATGTCAAAGCACTCTCAAATATTTGTCATTATGATTTTACATATCTTTTTTTGCCAATAAAATTATGTTGTAAGGTACAAAAGTTACAGTATTGTTTTTTTCTACTGTACAAAACTGTTTGAAATGTTTGAAGCTATTTGACTTCTTTTCTGTTAAGGATAAATAAAAGTTGGCAGTAGATGATAAAAATGGACTTTTCAGTGTACATATACATACTTTCTGCAAGTCATAAAACAACATCATTTAAGATTCATGAGGTGTATTGTATTGTTTTTCACCAAAAGAAGGAAATTACGATTACAAAATATCTGGACACTGAAAAAAGCCCACTAGGTCTACCAGTTTCAAATTTCAGCAAATGTTAACATCAATTGCCTTGAAGGATACACAATTGACTTGTATTTCTTATTGTTAATGTTTTTTTAATCAATGCTAAGTTGGATATTGCAATCAGAGGTGAACATGAAATCAGTAATGGATGGCAATGAAATCATATTTTAAGACAACATGAAACAACCTCACATGCTTCCAACAAAAAGATTGGACGAGAATATAAACTGTAGAACAAGAGTGAAATATTTTTTATATCATCTGAAGAATGAAAGACATTGAAAGTTTCTTTGACTTAAAAAAATATGGAATTTTACAGTATACAATACAGACACGCACATTCATAACATTGCTGAATCACTTGAAAAGTAAAGAAAAATTGTATCATCGTGTGCTGTGTTTTCGTACTAAGTATAACAATTTTCACTAAAAAAATTCTTACATTTTCACTGTTGAGTTTTTATTCACATACATGTGTACTCATATTTTAAAAGGATTTTCTGTCGAATATTTTAGGTATCTAGATTTTTTTGTCAAGGCTTACTACGAATTTTTACTGTTTCAAATTTTTTTGCGATTTTTGTGTCAAAAAACCATGTCATATGTTTTTGTATGAAGTAACCAGATGCTCCGCAGGGCGTAGCTTTATAGGACCGCAGAGGTTGAACCCTGAATGGTTGGGGCAAGTATGGACACAACATTCAAGCTGGATTCAGCTCTAAATTTGGATTGTGATTAAATAGTTGACACAGCATAGGTTTCTGACACAGAATGAATGTGTTCTAATGAACTTAAAAAATTTTGTTTTCTCTTAGAGCAATTCACTATGCTGTTGAATATTAATCCTCTCAAAAAAATGTTTGAAGAAATTTTCTTTTTATTTATGAAATTTCAAATGAGAAAATTGAACCCAATTTTTTTAATCACATCCCCCTTTCCCTTATTCCAAAACTAATCTCAATTAAAATTTCTAATGGAGTTTGCAACAATAACTACTCATTTAAATACATCATAAAATATTAAGATGTAAAAAAACTGCTTGTTATCACTGAATGGTAAAGATTATTTTAATTTATCAGTTGGTAGTAAAAAGTGAATATACATTGTATATTGTATATATAACAAAGATTTAAGTTGATTCTGGACAAAGAAAGATAACTCCAAATAAAAACAATTCTTACAATTAGATATTTCTTGCTTACTATTCAGGACAAAGAAAGATAACTCTAATTAAAAACAAAATTGCTATTTCACAATATTTTGCAATAAGATATTTCTTGCCATTGCGCAATACTGTGCAATTGAAAAGACTTGCTATTGCACAAAACTTAATATAATAATTTTAGATCCTGATTTGGACCAACTTGAAAACTGGGCCCATAATCAAAAATCTAAGTACATGTTTGGATTCAGCATATCAAAGAACCCCAAGATTTCAATTTTTGTTAAAATCAAACTAAGTTTAATTTTGAACCCTTTGGACTTTAATGTAGACCAATTTGAAAACAAGACCAAAAATGAGGAATCTACATACACAGTTAGATTTGGCATATCAAAGAACCCCATTTATTCAATTTTTGATGAAATCAAACAAAGTTTAATTTTGGACCCCGATTTGGACCAACTTGAAAACTGGGCCGATAATCAAGAATCAAACGAAGTTTAATTTTGGACCCTTTGGACCTTAATGTAGACCAATTTGAAAAAGGGACAAAAGTTAAAAATCTACATACACAGTTAGATTCGGCATATCAAAGAACCCCGATTATTCAATTTTGATGAAATCAAACAAAGTTTAATTTTGGACTCTTTGGGCCCCTTATTCCTAAACTGTTGGGACCAAAACTCCCAAAATCATTACCAACCTTCCTTTTATGGTCATAAACCTTGTGTTTAAATTTCATAGATTTCTATTTACTTATACTAAAGTTATGGTGCGAAAACCAAAAAAAAATGCTTATTTGGGTCCCTTTTTGGCCCCTAATTCCTAAACTGTTGTGACCTAAACTCCCCAAATCAATACCAACCTTCCTTTTGTGGTCATAAACATTGTGTTTAAATTTCATTATTTTCTATTTACTTAAACTAAAGTTATTGTGCGAAAACCAAGAATAATGCTTATTTGGGCCCTTTTGTGGCCCCTAATTCCTACACTGTTGAAACCAAAACTCCCAAAATCAATCCCAACCTTTCTTTTGTGGTCATAAACCTTGTGTCAAAATTTCATAGATTTCTATTAACTTAAACTAAAGTTATAGTGCGAAAACCAAGAAAATGCTTATTTGGGCCCTTTTTGGCCCCTAATTCCTAAAATGTTGGGACCAAAACTCCCAAAATCAATACCAACCTTCCTTTTGTGGTCATAAACCTTGTGATAAAATTTAATAGATTTCTATTCACTTTTACTAAAGTAAGAGTGCGAAAACTAAAAGTATTCGGACGACGACGACGACGACGACGACGACAACGACGACGCCAACGTGATAGCAATATACGACGAAAATAATGTTGTTGTTCTGGTGATTGCTTGAATCATAAAAAAATTAGTATTATTCTTTTTAGTACTAAAACTAACTAATTAACAGTTTTCATTACTTTTCTACATTGGCTAGAGGTATAGGGGGAGGGTTGAGATCTCACAAACATGTTTAACCCCGCCACATTTTTGCACCTGTCCCAAGTCAGTAGCCTCTGGCCTTTGTTAGTCTTGTATTATTTTAATTCTAGTTTCTTGTGTACAATTTGGAAATTAGTATGGCATTCATTATCACTGAACTAGTATATATTTGTTCAGGGGCCAGCTGAAGGACGCCTCTGGGTGCAGGAATTTCTCGCTACATTGAAGACCTGAAAGTGACCTTCTGCTGTTGTTGTTTTTTTCTACGGTCAGGTTGTTGTCTCTTTGACACATTCCCCATTTCCATTCTCAATTTTATTTGGTTGATGTTTCATGTGCTGAAATTCTAACATTTGATTATTTTCATATTGGCTCTTGGTTTCTACTATCAATGACTAAATTTTTTAGTTCTTAGTAAGAATGAACTATTTTACTACGTAAACATATATAATCCCCCTGTATATATGTCCGGTAACTAGCCTAACAATCACAGGCACATTTATGTGTCTAATGTAAATTAAGGGTACCCAAATTGCACCTATCCAGAAAAATAGCAACGGAAATCTTACAAGATTTTCTAGAGACTCAACAATTTGTATTTTTATGATTTGATACTCTGTACGACTTTCAACATAGGTAAACATATTTTTAGATATACACAAAATGTTCACAGTGTTTATCAACAGATGGCTGTTTACTGAAAAAAGCAAAATTTAGGAAAATGTCACCATGCGAAGTCATCAAAACGTCATCTTTTTAAAATTAGCAAATACAATATATTATAAGTACCCATTTCGTAATATAAGAAGAGTAAGCATCGACTTATATCCAATTGTTCAAAATATTTGAAGAAATTAAACAGAAGCTCGGTTATTAGACTTTTGACGATGTGAATTTAAGCATGGATGCAATTTGGGTACTCCTCATTACAGAATCATGGATGGTTTGGAGGTTGATTCAAACCCATTTTTTTATGACTCAATATGGATTAAAAATCAAACTGGTGTACCTATACAATAAAGAAGGATAGGGCTACAGTATGGACATTTTTTTCTTGATCACAAAAAAACGTAGGTGAAAAAACCGTCAAAATAGGTGCAATTTGGGTAACGTCACGTTATCTATTGGTAGACCCACTATCAACGTACATTTACGTAAATGTATGTTGATAGTAGGTCTTCCAATGGATTGAAACAAGTGCTTGTGTGTATGGTGGTGGGTATGGTTCTACATGCCTTAACGGTGTGGTTGTTCTACAAAGGATGTGAAGATTTGGAAGAAGAAGAAGCTTTGAGGATTATTCAATGTGAAGAGTCAAAAATTAATTTTATGGTTCAATAAATTCAAAATAGATGATAGCCATTCATTTACGTGATGGTACCCAAATTGCATCCATGCTTAAATTCTCATTGTCAAAAGTCTAATAACCGAGCTTCTGTTTAATTTCTTCAAATATTTTGAACAATTGGATATTAGTCCATGCTTACTCTTCATATTTTACGAAATGAATACTTATATGGGGACAGTAGAAAATTCAATAAAAAAAAAAAAAAAATAATTTCGGGAAAATTTCCCTAAGTTTTCATTGTACTACATGTACTAATGAACTCAAAATCGTTCAATTTTTTTTGTTGTGTTTTTGAATTTCCGGATCGCCGCAGAAGTCTACTCCCGTTTCCGGTCTTGTTTACATGAGACTGAATAAAATGTATAATTATCAGTCTAAGAAAGGAACTAATACTAATTCATTTAAAAAAAAAATGTTTGTTATTAAAAAAACGTTACCTGATGACAACGTTTCTTTATTTACATTGAATATGACGTCATAACTTAAATAACGTCACAACTAAAATCCCTAACAACAGAACCAAAATCGGAAACGTTACGGTATTTCCATTTCTCTTTTTAACATTGTTGATTTTAAAAAAAATCAGACTTCGTCCCTATTCATGCTATTCACAGGTAATTCCTGCCTCATATTAATATTTGCTAATTTTAAAAAGATGATGTTTTGATGACGTCGCATGATGACGTTTTCGTACATTTTGCTTTTCAGTAAACAGTCCATCTGTTGATAAATACTGTGAACGTTTTGTGTATATCTTGACCAATATGTAAATATTATTATTATACAAAACTGTTAATACATGCAAAATCTTCGATAAGAAGGAAATAAAGTTAATATATATATATGTTGAAAGAAGTGCATAGTATCAAATCATAAAAATACAAATTTTTAGTCTCTAGGAAATCTTTAAAGAAAGATAAGAAGTTAGCAATATCCTTTAACTCTACTTTCTGCTATATAGATTACGTTCTTTCACTAAACAATTCAAAATTTGGTGACTATGTGGAACGAATCTATCCCTTCGAATTGGAAATAAAGGATACTACAGATACAGTTAAGTCGGCTTCATATCTTGACTTACATCTAGAAATTGACTATGAGGGTCGGTTGAAAACAAAACTATACGACAAAAGAGATGATTCCAGCTTTCCAATTGTGAACTTTCCATTTCTAAGTAGCAACATTCCAGCAGCACCTGCATACGGGGTACATATCTCCCAATTGATACGATATTCCCGTGCTTGCATTTCCTATCATGATTTTCTTGATAGAGGGTAACTGCTCACAAGGAAGCTATTAAACTAAGACTTCCAAATGGTGAAGTTGAAATCATCCCTTTGTACATTTTACGGACGCCATCACGAGTTGTTTGACCGTTATTGAATAACTGTTTCACAAATGATATCGGATATGATCCTTACGTCGTAACTACAATCCCCTTCCCTTTCATGAATGTGACCTACCGAATTAAGACTATTTACCAGATTTGTAATCACATAAGCAACACGACGGGTGCCACATGTGGAGCAGGATCTGCTTACCCTTCAGGAGCACCTGAAATCACACCTAGTTTTTGGTGGAGTTCGTGTTGTTTATTCTTTAGTTTTCTATGTTGTGTCGTGTGCGCTATTGTTTTTCTGTTTGTCTTTTTCATTTTAAGCCTTGGCGTTGTCAGTTTATTTTAGAATTATGAGTTTGACTGTCCCTTTGGTATCTTTCGTCCCTCTTTGTAAGATTTCCGTTGCTATTTTTTCTAAATAGCTGCAATTTGGGTACCCTTACGTTAAAAAATATTAACAATAAAGCAATACAATCGTAATCAATCAGTTCCATGCCCAACCCTGCATTCCGGCTATTAGTCTCCAATGTAACAATATTTTTTTTAATTTTTGTTACATTTCAATCATAACCGAAGCCAGTGCCTATATGCCATATGTTGAGAAAAATCATCAAAGATACTACGCTTATTATCATGTCAAGTATTTTGCAACTTTGATTTAGTCACTTGATACATTTGTTATTACTTCATTTTTTACAGTGAGTCATCTGCATATGGTGTTACACCTTACGAACAAAGATGACTGGGAACCAGTCTAATATAATTTCAATTTTCATTATGAGTAAGCAATCCCGTACCCGACACTAAAAGAACAAAAAACAACTGAATATTTTAACTCTCTAATGGAAATTTATAATAGTTAAAGAAAAAGCGTCCCTTCAAGGGTTAGGCAGTGGTTATTTTGTAGGCTCAGGTTTAAATATCCTTATTGAAACCGGTAAAATAGCTTATTTATATAGGAATGGCTATTTAGCCAGCTTCTTCTTATTTGTATAAGCTTCCTTTAGACAGGAACACCTCTAATGATATTAGAGTATATACGAGGGAAATTTTGTGGATATTTTTGTTTTTTCCTTATAACTATGTACAGCACATTAAGTGTATGGTTGTATTTATATGTACTTTTTTGTTTGTTGCTGTTGTTGTGTCTTTTAAAATTATATATACAGATATTGCTTTTTAACTTGTTAATTATCATATGCTTATCTTATTTACATGTGACAAGGGCGTGTGTATCTTATTCATGCCAGTGACAATAAAATTACCTATATATATATACGAAAAAATAAAAGAAATGGGTGTAATTTACATAGAAAATTTATGATGTTAAGAAATAAAATAAAAAAGAAATTGCTAATATATCAATATAGTAGCCAATGCTTAAAACATATCTTTCATTTCATCTAGATATGATATCCAGCTTTGCACAGTATGAGACACAGAATGAGTGTGGTCTAGTGTACTAAAAACAATCTTTTTGCTTTTGAGCAACACACTATGCTGTTGACCATTAATCCCCTCAACAAAATATTTGAAAAAAATCTTTTTAATTTCTGAAATCTGAAATGAGAAAAATTGTATCCCCCCACCAATTTGTCATGGCTAAAATTATCATTAATTGATAGTAACTTCTTATTATACACTTACAGCTAATCATCTCATTGTTTTGTGAGTCTTTGTTTACTCCTTGGTTTGGATTGTTATTGTCTTATATACTTTTTATAGACTGAAGAGGAAATGAGTATAATTAATATATATATTACAGTACCGTGGTAGCAGTGTTACGAGTTTGTTGTTAGCTGTACGAGTTTTTTTTAGTGGAACGAGTTTTTTTTAGTGGACGAGTTTTTTTTTTGTGGTACGAGTTTGTTTTCAGTAATACGAGTTTGTTTTTAGTCGTACGAGTTTGTTTTTAGTGGTACGACGTCGAGTGTGTTTTTAGTGGAACGAGTTTGTTTTTAGTGGTACGAGTTTGTTTTTAGTGGTACGAGTTTGTTTTTAGTGGTACGAGTTTGTTTTTAGTGGTACGAGTTTGTTTTTAGTGGTACGAGTTTGTTTTGAGTGGTACGACGTCGAGTGTGTTTTTAGTGGAACGAGTTTGTTTTTAGTGGTACGAGTTTGTTTTTAGTGGTACGAGTTTGTTTTTAGTGGTACGAGTTTGTTTTTAGTGGTACGAGTTTGTTTTTAGTGGTACGAGTTTGCAAATGTACAAGATAACCATAATTCCTTTATAAATAAGTACCTGGCCCGGTACAATATCCCCATTTTTGTAACATCACGAAAACCGTCATCGTTTTAAAAGTTAGACAACCTTGTTGACACGACACGATGGCGATGCAGAAAAACAGGAACTTATTCCAATTGTCATTGCAATGGGTGTCTATTTTTGTCTGTAAGAATACATCTTCAACTTCCATTTACTGTCCACATTCAAGTTATTGAATATACTGCCAAATTGGTTCTGCATGTGTAACCGGAGAGCACGTATCTACTGGTCCGAGAACACAATTAATTCGTAGTGCATTTCTTTTAGAACATAAATGAAAATAAAAAAAATCCCACCTGCGCTTTCTCAAAGAAACTTTTACAGTGTGTTGTACTACTTTTGGGACAAATTATATCAAAATTATAGAAAACTTCATCGCCTCTAACTCAAAATATGGACAATTTTATGTTTAGGGCGTCTTGAAATCTTTTGACAGCTTCCGAAGTGCTCATTTTCAACCTTTTTCAGCTGGACCAAATCACTTCTTTCCTTTAAAATTCTGGACCCAAATTTTTTTACAGTGTAATTTTATCCCCCTACTTGCAATTTGAGGCATTAAACATGGAGAAATAAATTTGGAAGAGGTATAAAAATTAATGGCAAGTAACCCACTGTCAACACTAGGGACTATATTTGTGAACAACGAAAATCAAGGGACGACAATGGTGGTCTCGGACCTAATAGGGTATAAAGAGTTGACAAATCTTAAAAAGACTTGGTATGACCAAAGCTTGATGAATTATAACACTGCTTACAAAGTTTCATGACAATAGGATGTATATTATAGACATTAAGTAAAATTCTATACTCCTCTTTGCGTGTGAAATTTTGACGTTAAAATTGAAAAAAATCAACTATCAACATTTGGGGCTTTAAAAATTCAAATATTGCAAAAAAATACTTTTTAAATGACTTAATATATAACTTATCATGTACTTAAAGCAATAGAGTACTCATTTGATTTATAAGACTTGGCATAATTATTCAAAAGTCAAATTTATATGAGCCTGCGCCTAAAAATTGAGGTTTTTCAATGAAGGGGGGCCTTACATGAAGATGTAATATTTTCCACCAATTTTAAATTTGTGAAGCTTTTTGGTTATAAATAATCCTTACATATGTATTGAAAGTACTTTAAATGGAAAGAAAAGTTACAAATAACATATCATATTAGTTTAAAAGGGTCATGGGCCAACTAAGAGTGGAAAAAATTTAGGGTCAATTTAGGCCGTGCCACATATTTACATTAAAATATGCATATTGAGACTATAAGAAATAAAAATTTGTGTCTTTTTTATCATTTCTATACTCATGTGACATGATACAACAACTCTGAGCACAAAAAGACTCTTGCAATTAACTGTTCTTACAAGCAGTATGGGCTGATACAAAGATTTTTGCCTTTTTAGGGAAAAACTTGCATGCAATTTATTTTCAACAGGCTTATATTTAAACCACTTGCTATCCTACAGAAGAAAAGAAAGATATTATGTGAAATGGAACAGGTACAATAGACATTGTAAAATGCATTTGATACAAATTTAGAGAGGTCTTCAATATGGACATCAAATTTTATGTACCAAGCTCCCCACTATTGACTTCATCCAAACAAGGCGATAGACAAGGGTCATTTATATAACACATTTTGCACATTTTGTCTGAGATAAACTTCTTTTCTGTAGATTCAGAGTTCATAAATAAGTAAAAGAAGTAGATAAAGGCATAGAAACACAAATATTGACACATGGAAACCTGCCAGATAGAAAGTCAGGATGCCATTTATGCATCAATATTGAAAAAGTTATAAAATGCCTATTTTGACCATAAAATGCCAAAATTGGTTATTTTTGCAGAAATTCTATAAAATAAAAGTTTAAATCCTTTAGTTTCATCCTATTTGACAAGTTGACACCATCAAATAATTTAGGGAAGTTGCCAGAGTACAAATTCTATATTTACAGATTTCACCTCTTAGGTCCGAGAACACAATTAATTCGTAGTGCATTTCTTTTAGAACATAAATGAAAATAAAAAAAATCCCACCTGCGCTTTCTCAAAGAAACTTTTACAGTGTGTTGTACTACTTTTGGGACAAATTATATCAAAATTATAGAAAACTTCATCGCCTCTAACTCAAAATATGGACAATTTTATGTTTAGGGCGTCTTGAAATCTTTTGACAGCTTCCGAAGTGCTCATTTTCAACCTTTTTCAGCTGGACCAAATCACTACTTTCCTTTAAAATTCTGGACCCAAATTTTTTTACAGTGTAATTTTATCCCCCTACTTGCAATTTGAGGCATTAAACATGGAGAAATAAATTTGGAAGAGGTATAAAAATTAATGGCAAGTAACCCACTGTCAACACTAGGGACTATATTTGTGAACAACGAAAATCAAGGGACGACAATGGTGGTCTCGGACCTACTCTACAAATTCATATCGTCACCACCGGGATTCGATTGTTTCGGTTGATTAAGACTGGCCTTATACGTTTTACCTGTACTGAGGGGAAGCAACCCTGCTACACTATTCCCCCACCTCAAGAGTCATCATATCTTCATATATATATGACTCTTAACCAGGTTGGGAACAAACCCTCTATATGGTGATTATACCTGTATAGAGGGTTAATCCTTCTATAGAGGGATAAACAAATCCTTCTATAGAGGGGTATTTTTGTTTAGACTGGATTTAAATCAAGATAGGGCAGAATGGCATTCTCTACTTTTTATGGCAGTAACCTGCAACAGTTGATGCACCAATTGATTTACTTAATTTAATATGCACATGCCCAGTTTGATGCTTATCTGACAAAATATAAAATCTATTGTTCACCATGATTGAAAGCTGTGATGATCAGGTAAACTCTACTCACTTATGCCTCACTGAACAGAATTTCTATTGTTAGATTTAACATGAAATTTAAAGGTCAACGATTCCTTTTGTTGTTGATCAGGTGTTCAAATAGGTATACAATAGATTTTAAGTTTTGTCACTTTAGCAGAAAACTGGTCATCCCAATTATTAGTAAAGTGCATATGTTGATGCATATAATGCTAGAGATTATAGCCAATATAACTAGAAAATGCCATTCTGCCCTAATTTGCTTTAAATCCAGTGCAAACAAAAATACCCCTCTATAGAGGGATAATTTTATCCCTCTAAAGAAGGATTATCCCTCTATATAGGTATAAACACCATACAGGAGTTTTGATCCCAACCTGTTAACAACACAAATCCTGTCTATACTCCAGATAACCATCATGGATTTTTCAGTCAGGCACCCAATGTAACCAGAGCACGTATCTACTCTACAAATTCATATCGTCACCACCGGCATTCGAACCGCGGTCGTCTGGGTGACAGTCAATGCGTTAACCCACTGAGCTAAAGAATCGATTCCCTAGCTCAGATGATTAAGACTGGCCTTATATGTTCTACCTGTACTGTGGGGAAGCAACCCCGCTACACATGGTTAAAAACAGGATAAATAAAAATGTTCATCTCTATTTTGTGAGATTGAAGACTGAGATTGGTTATAATATGAGATTTGAATGTCTTAAATGACTGTGGTGTGGCGTCTTTGGATGCACACGTCTTTGTTGATGGCTACTTTGTCACTGACAATCTTGTACATCATTGTGAGCCTGCCCTATCTGCGTTCTTTTTGGGGAATTTTCAAGCCCAATTCATTAATCATGTCTGTGACACTTGATCTGTGTTTCTGTAGCCCTTGGTGATGTGAGTCTGTTACATGGGTGTTACATGTATAAATACAAAAACACAATGTGACAAAATTATGAATTTTTTTAATTTGATTTACATTTCACTTGACAAAACTAAACATTACAGAGCTCCAGATAAGAATTCACAAATTGGGGTTTTTACCTGCTATTTTCTTATGTAATTGGGTAATAAAGTTTTTTAATTGCATTATCAATTCCAATTCACCCCTCAAGTTAATATCCCTCAAGTTAATATCAAATTGGTTTTTTTCACCACCAAGCTTATTAATATATTGTTTTTTTCATCCACACAATATTGAATATTTATGCAATATCAACGCAAGATGTTTTTCCATCTTATATATGTTTCTTTCTATGTAAATATATGTGCTAGCTGTTTTATTTGGTTTATTCACTGACCAGCAATTGTAGGTTTAATTTGTGTCCTGTTTCAAACGTCTGCCAGGTTTGGATTTTCTCACAACTTATATAAACTGTAAAAAAACGGATATGTGTATTAACAGGCACTCGTCTCAGATTTTCTTCTTCCTATATACCTTTGTAAAAAAATCTAAGATGAGTGCCTCTGTGTGTATTCACACATTAACTGTCAAATTAAGAAAAAACAATATGATATTAACTCTTAGTCTACTTATACTTGAATTTTTTGTTTTATTCAATTTACATAAATCTGGGTTGAGCTGTCTCTTATTGGAACTTTTGGTTTCTGATGCTTTCCTGTGAATTACATATCATGTCATAATTGATTGGGCCTTTCACTTTTTCCAACTGGTTTGGTTTTTGACGACAAAACCAAGTGTTAATTAGCAATGTCCTTGATAAGGTACACAGACACGCCTGTTCGTTCAAATGATAAGGGTAAATAAAGCAAACAGTAGCCAATAAAAGGGTTGAGAACTCATGGTTTTGGCATATAATTGGGTTTTCCTTTGAATTAATTGGGTTATTGAACCCTGCAATGGGCAATTGCATTGGTTTTTTTTATTATTTGTAAAAACAGTTTCATTCAATATATTCAACAAAAAAGTCTTCTCTAGTCTATAGTACTGGACATGTACAGGATAAAGCTTTACTCATGCCAAATATTTTTTTTTTATGAAACAAAAATAAATTCTGCATAATTTTTTGAAAAGTGCAAATTTAACACTGACTAATAGGGAAAAATCAATCGTGGTATAACACCTGTACAAGGAAAATAGTTGTCACAGTTTTTTTGGTCTTTAATGAAAGTGAATGTAGTTATCCAGGTCCAGACAGATATTAGTCTTGTTATATGATAAGTGAATTTAACATTGTTTCTTGCCTGCTGTCCAAGAGACCATATCATATGTTTCTGTTACTATAGTTATTGATTCATTCATTAAGCTTTATATTTGAGTTTGACTATTGACTTATGGTTTTAGTTGATTCTGTTTCTATAACTATTGATTTATTAATTAAGCTTTATATTTTAGTTTATATATATATATATCTTTATTTCTCAACAAACCAAATTACAATGGTATAGAGATACACACAATAATCACATAGTGTATATGTACAGACATACAAAAATTATACGAAAGCAAGAGGAGGTACATATCATATATTACGATATAAATATTAAACTAAATGATATCAAGTACATGAATTACCCAGGAGAGCCTAAATGAATATTTACAAGTCTTATATATTTGCACAAGTAATTAAGATCAGAAAGATTTTTACTATTCATCAGTTCATTAAATTTCAATGCATTTGGTTGATTTATATATTTTTTTCTCAAAAACTGTTTACAATCATCATTGAATACAGAACACATAAAAATATAATAAAATTCATCTCCGATGTCGCCAGAATTACAAAGTAAGCATTTTCTATTTTCTCTTGCAACGTTTTGCCATCTACCAGTCTCAATAGGAAATCTATGACTTCCTGTTCTCAATCTACATAATGTAATAATATTTCTATCATCTAAATTTTTAAAATAATATTCAAATTCACAGTTTTCTTTATACGTACGGTAGTTTATAGCTTAGTTTGACTATTGACTTATGGATTTCATTTGTTCTGTTTCTTTAACTATTGATTCCTTAATTAAGCTTTATGTTTTAGTTTGACTATTGACTTTTGGATTTCATTTGTTCTGTTTCTATACCTATTGATTCTTTAATTAAGCTTTATATTGTAGTTTGGCTATTGACTTATTGTTTTCATTGGTCCTTTAGTATCTTCCTCCTTTTGATTATGACATGAGATATTATTATTTATTTTTGCAGGTTTGCAATGTTTACCTGCAAAAATTCTTCCAACAACTACACCAACAATACTCACAGTAAAGAGTACAATAAATTCTACTGTTCAGAGTCCAACTGTAAAACCTACGGGTGAAGTGGTACTTAATAAAACATCAATACAGACATTGAATGAACTAACAAGTAAAACTTCTAGTAAGTCGATAGTACCAACTGCTGATTTACCAGGATCTCAAAAACCAACTATAACAACTACTAATGATAATAAATCATCTGTATCACCAAAGATTACTGAATCACCATCTAACAAGGATCATGGTGAAATAACTACAATTAAGACACCTGATTTACAGGCTAACAACACTTCTGATGAATCAACAACAAATAAGACACCTGATTTACAGACTAACAACACTTCTGATGAATCAACAACAAAAAAGACATATGATTTAACAACTAACAAGACTTCTGATGTATCAACAAATAAGAGTTTACCCACCATCTCAACAACTAGTAAGCAATCATTGGAAGAAGGCCATCAGAATAAAACACTACCTATCAAAAAAACTGATGGAAAAGAAGAACAGAGTGTACCAAGCCAATCAACAACGACAACTACCAAAAAACCTGATAAAATAACAGTTCTAATTGGACTTAACAAATCAACAACTACCCAAAGTCCAGCTGAAACACATGATCAAGATAGACTAGACAAATTACCAACTACCCAAAAACAAGTTAGAACACAAGATCAGAGTAACCTGGACAAAAATCCAACTGAATCAGCAAATGAGAATGTGCAGAATAATAAGCCTGGCAGTAAGATATCACCAGACACGGCAGAAAATAATGATAGAAAGCAGGATGAAAATAAGAAGCCAATGAATTCAGGTATATAGTAGAGGGTAAAGGATAATGTATACATTTGCTTGATTGTTAGAAAAATCTGATTCCTATATCTGCTGAAAATATATAAATATTTTTTTTTTTTTTTTCAAAGTTAACTTGGCTTCTATGAAAAGACACAATTTTTTATTTGGTCTGTAGCTTTATGATGTATGAGGTTGTTGTGAGAAAGCAGTGTTTACATCTGATATGTAGCCACTTTCTGTTTGCTAATGAATTTATAATTTGATTTTGGATGTAAAACATCTTCTGATTGGCTGACATTGTTTTATCTATCAGCTCATTGACAGAATTTTGTCATGTGACCTTGAAGTCATCAACAGTTTTTCATGATATAGGCCAGCATAAAATTATTAGGTCTGTCTGTCTGTCTGTCTAACATGACTTAGGACACATGTTCCCTATGATATGATCTTTTTTATTTTAATGCAAAATTATAGATTTTACCCCATTTTCACAGTCCACTGTACATAAAAAGTGAAAGTGTGAATGGGCCATCTGTGTATTATGGACACATTTTTGTTTCTGTCCATAAGAATCAACATATCAAACATGTGGTACACACTTAAAAATAACTACTAGTCATTTCTTAAATACTCACTGTACAAGTAAAAAATGTTGTCATTTCATGGCCTACTTTATAACATTTGTTGTGATTTAATTATTAACAGGTACCCTCTATGAAGACAATGAAGACACAGGAGGGCATTTCATGGCCTACTTTATAACATTTGGTTTGATTTAATTATTAACAGGTACCCTCTATGAAGACGATGAAGACACAGGCGTGCATTTCATGGCCAACTTTATAACATTTGTTGTGATTTAATTATTAACAGGTACCCTCTATGAAGACGATGAAGACACAGGAGTGCATTTCATGGCCTACTTTATAACATTTGTTGTGATTTAATTATTAACAGGTACCCTCTATGAAGACGATGAAGACACAGGAGGGCATTTCATGGCCTACTTTATAACATTTGTTGTGATTTAATTATTAGCAGGTACCCTCTATGAAGACGATGAAGACACAGGAGGGCATTTCATGGCCTACTTTATAACATTTGTTGTGATTTGTATAGCAGGATATATCATATATCATAACAAACAAAAGGTAAGACCTATAATTACTTATACACAAACAAAAGGTAAGATCTATAATTACTTATTCACAAACAAAAGGTAAGATCTATAATTACTTATACACAAACAAAAGGTAAGATCTATAATTACTTATACACAAACAAAAGTAAGATCTATAATTACTTATACACAAACAAAAGGTAAGATCTATAATTACTTATACACAAACAAAAGGTAAGATCTATAATTACTTATTCACAAACAAAAGGTAAGATCTATAATTACTTATGAAAGACACAAACAAAAGGTAAGATCTATAATTACTTATACACAAACAAAAGGTTAGATCTATAATTTCTTATACACAAACAAAAGGTTAGATCTATAATTACTTATTCACAAACAAAAGGTAAGATCTATAATTACTTATTCACAAACAAAAGGTAAGATCTATAATTACTTATTCACAAACAAAAGGTAAGATCTATAATTACTTATACACAAACAAAAAGTAAGATCTATAATTACTTATACACAAACAAAAGGTAAGATCTATAATTACTTATTCACAAACAAAAGGTTAGATCTATAATTACTTATACACAAACAAAAAGTAAGATCTATAATTACTTATTCACAAACAAAAGGTTAGATCTATAATTACTTATTCACAAACAAAAGGTAAGATCTATAATTACTTATTCACAAACAAAAGGTAAGATCTATAATTACTTATACACAAACAAAAGGTTAGATCTATAATTACTTATACACAAACAAAAGGTAAGATCTATAATTACTTATTCACAAACAAAAGGTAAGATCTATAATTACTTATACACAAACAAAAGGTTAGATCTATAATTACTTATTCACAAACAAAAGGTAAGATCTATAATTACTTATGAAAGACACAAACAAAAAGTAAGATCTATAATTACTTATGAAAGACACAAACAAAAGGTAAGATCTATAATTTCTTATACACAAACAAAAGGTTAGATCTATAATTACTTATACACAAACAAAAGGGTAGATCTATAATTACTTATACACAAACAAAAGGTAAGATCTATAATTACTTATACACAAACAAAAGGTAACTTCTATAATTACTTATACACAAACAAAAGGTAAGATCTATAATTACTTATACACAAACAATGTAGAATATATTTGGATAATGAGAGGCATAATTTAACAATTATGAGCCATATTATTGCTTTTATTAAAATCATATTGTGCAGGCAAGTGAATAACGATAGTGCAACTTGGAGGATTAAATACATTTGACTAAGTTATCAGCTAATGAAATGAAAAGATTTATTCTGATAAAATTTCTAATAAGCATATCTATATTCCAAAAGTGCTTTGTCAGTTACACTCCTTTTTTCATAAAATGTATTTGTTTATGCCCCATTTATTATACCCCACCCAACGAGTTGCGGAGAGTATAATGTTTTTGACCCGTCCGTCCGTCCGTCAGTCCGTCCGTCTGTCAGTCCGTCTGTCAGTCCATCCGACCGTCAGTTCGTCTGTCCATCCGTCCGTCAGTCCTGTTTCTTGTCATCTCAACTCCTCTCAAACCGCTCAACAGAATTTCACGAAACCTTTTCAGATAATAAGGACATACTATGTAGTTGTGCATATTGACGGGAAATTGCGATTCATTTTTTTTTCTAGGAGTTACGCCCCTTTGAACTTATTTACTTTAGTGTACTACTGCAACAGTTTGTCATCAAAACTCCTCTCAGACCACACAACAGAATTTCACGAAACCTTTTCAGTTAATAAGGACATACTATGAAGTTGTGCATATCGACGGGAAATTGCGATTCAATTTTTTTTCTAGGAGTTACGCCCCTTTGAACTTATTTACTTTAGTGTACTACTGCAACAGTTTGTCATCGTAACTCCTTTCAAACCACACACAAGAATTTCACGAAACCTTTTCAGATAATAAGGACATACTATGTAGTTGTGCATATCAACGGGAAATTGCGATTCAATTTTTTTCCAGGAGTTATACGCCCCTTTGAACTTATTTACTTAAATGTACTACTGCAACAGTTTGTCATAGCAACTCCTCTCAAACCACACAACAGAATTTCACGAAACCTTTTCAGTTAATAAGGACATACTATGTAGTTGTGCATATCGACGGGAAATTTCGATTCAATTTTTTTTCTAGGAGTTACGCCCCTTTGAACTTATTTACTTTAGTGTACTACTGCAACAGTTTGTCATCGCAACTCCTCTGAAACTACTCAACAGAATTTCATGAAACCTTTTCAGATAATAAGGACATACTATGTAGATGTGCATATCGACAGGAAATTACGATTCAATTTTTTTTTAGGAGTTGCACCTCTTTGAACTTATTTGCTTTAAGGTACTACTTCAACAGTTTGTCATCTCAACTCCTCTCAAACCAAACACCAGAATTTCATGAAACTTTGTAGATAATAAGGACATACTACGCAGATGTGCATTTCGACAAGACATTTTTATTCATTTTTTTTTCTAGGAGTTACGCCCCTTTGAACTTATTTGCTTCAATGTACTTCTGCAACAGTTTGTCATCTCAACTCCTCTGAAACCACACAACAGAATTTCATGAAATTTTGTAGATAATAAGGACATACTATGCATATAGATGTGCATATTGACAGGAAATTATTATTGAATATTTTTTCTTATACAAATTTTTTCCTTACACTTATTTAATTTCTCCAATGACAATGTGGGGACGTGGGGTATGTGAGCGTGCTCACTAAGGTTCTTTAATTATGCCCTATTTATGGACATTATGTTTTCTGGTATGTGCTTCCATTCATTTGTTCGTTCGTCTGTTTGTCCATCTGTCTTTTCCACTTCAGGTTAAAGTTTTTAGTCGGTAGTTTTTGATGAAGTTGAAGTCCAATCAACTTGAAACTTAGTACACATATTCCCTATGATATGATCTTTGTTATTTTAATGCAAAACAGAAACTAGAGATTTCCCCCCATTTTCACAGTCCACTTAACATAAAAAATTATAGTGCTGATAGGGCATCAGTGAACTGGGGACAGGTTCAGTTCTTGTTTTTGTTATGTTATACATTATAACCAGTGCATGGCCATGTGTTTTTCATAATAACAATGAATTCTTTATTTCATACCTGAGGCCCTCTTATACAATACAAATAAATAAACATTGATTAGGGCCCTTACAGCTTGATGTCTGATGTGAAGACTGTACTTTGACCTATAATTATTTCTTTTACAAATTGCGACTTGTATGGAGAGTTGTCTCAATGGCAGTATGCCACATCTTCTTATATCTATATAATATATATTAGCGGTAGCTGCACAATATACTTAAAAGATAAAAAGTACAAAACCCCAATACTTTTCTTGTCACAAAAACACAAATAAAGGGACCCACATTTAAAAGTTATATGTTTTGCATGTGTTTCAAATTGCAGAATGAGAGACATAACAAAGGGATCCCATTGTTAACTATTTGATTAAAGCTTAGTATTTTAGATGACCTGGATGCTTTATAATTTGTCACATATTTATTATATGTTTATTGTCCATGACCTAATTTTCTTGATCAATCAATCACTTTTGAAGTAAATGATTATTTTATTGTCTCTTGCATTTCTCACTTATTGTTTTAAATAAAGGCAACAGTGTTATATCACTGATCAAAAGTCATAAATTGATTGAGAGAAAACAAATCTGGGTTATAAACTAAAACCAAGGAAAAGACATCAACTATAAAACAAAAACAAAAAACAACAGAAACAGTAAAGTACAATAAAAACAAACAACAATTTAACACACACAGAAACGTACTAAAAGATATTTGAAAACTGTCAATAGAAATATTTTGATACAAAAAGCAGTGGATTATTAAAAAGTTTTATTGATATCAAGGACATGTGTTTGAAGCATACAGATTCCTTATAGTTTAAGAAATGTGGATGTGTTACCCTCCACTAATGAGATACATGTTCCAGCAAACAAAACCTCAAGCAATATTGTTTTGTTACAAAATTCATAATTTGGTATTTGAATTCACTGCACCTATGGAACCTTAACAATGTCAACGCAACC
The DNA here is from genome assembly GCF_036588685.1 of Mytilus trossulus. Classification (NCBI taxonomy): domain Eukaryota; kingdom Metazoa; phylum Mollusca; class Bivalvia; order Mytilida; family Mytilidae; genus Mytilus; species Mytilus trossulus. Next base: position 85,203,710 of record NC_086379.1, read on the forward strand.
ATGTTCACATGACCTTCCCCCCATTTAGATAGTTCATTTATAAATGATTAGTTTATATGGTATTGAATGGCAAACTAAGATAATATACAAGCACAGATGTTTTAGCTTTTGATTTTGCCATTTGATATGGACTTTCTGATTTGAATGTTTTTTAGATTTGAAATTTTTGTTATTTTTCTTTTTACACAGCCAAACAAAGTTTTATGAAATTATTTCTTATTTTTTTTTCAGATTCTGGCGTTTATTTTAGAAGGTAAAAAAGATGGATCACGAAGGAGACCAAACAGTAAGGAATATAAAAGATTAAAGACAGATGAAGTTATGCCATCATTGGAGAAAAATACGTCTGATAACAAATATATATACTGATTTAAGTAAAGTATAAGTGAAAGACATGCCATTAAATCAGAAAATAAATACAAATCTATACATATACTGATAAAAATTGTGATAATAGTTATTATAAACCAATAATTATATATTATTTATGTTTTTTTAAACGAGATGCATTTTCTCATTCTCATCTCATCGAAGGGCGGAGCCCTGAGATGAGATTAGAATGAGAAAATGCATCGAGTTTAAAAAAAACATAAATAATTTATTTATCGCTATTATTTGTATTTTCGAATATCACTAAATTTAAATTTCAGTAAAAAAAAGTATCTTATACGATGATAATGCATTTTCTTTTGTGGTACTATTTTTTTTTTGCGGAGGCTTGTTTGATATAAATATGTAGTCGCTCAGGTAGTTCATTCATTTGAAAAAAGATATCTCATCTGACCATCCGGCGTGTTTAAATATTGCAAAGACCATTTTCACTGTTGATAAGCTGTAATTTGGTGTTTCTACGTATCAAAATGAAGCGAACGGTTGAATATATAATGTATTTTCAAAGCAGACGAAGAAATATACATGCATGAAGAAATGTACATGCAGACATACCTACGATGATTTGTCTAATTGAAGTAGACATATGTAAAAAAGGACATTTTTTATTTGTTAAAAACATGATTTGATTACTTTTATTAACTTCCAATAAATTATTTAACGGCGAAATTCACGGTAAAATATTAAAAAGGGAAACCATCTTGTGTTGTTGACATATCAGCGCGCAGTCATCAGATTACATTTTTTTGTATAGTTCCGGCTAATCTTTTCTGATTGGCCAACACTCTAGCGCATGAATTACATAAATACGCTGTTGCTAAGGACCTTAGAAACTAGCGATAATTTTCATTCTCACTCTACACGAGTGATATGAAAATTATCACAAAAAAACATCAAAGGAAAAATACAGATAATAGCGATAATAGTTATTACAAAACACTTGATCAACAATTAATAATATGGTGAATTGGTAATTTGTCAGCTTTTTGTTTTTTTTATGAAAGCAAATGTGAAAAATGTAACATTTCTTAAAAAGAGAAAGCATGATAAGGAAAATTAATTAAAAGTAAATTTGATGTCATGAAATAGGTTTGGGGTTCAATTGATAATCATGACAGCTAAAATTGAAAAATTGATTTTTTGTTGTGTAACCTATTTTTCAGTAACCTATTTTTTTTGGCAAAATTATTCTGTATATTGTGGCATAGATGTGAAGTTTAAATTAAAAGACAAATAAGTCAGCTTTCCCATTTTGCATAAATGCATATAGGTTGAAGGCCATTATTAATTATATGTAAGACACAACTTAAATGTATTATGAATGTCTGTTAGATTTTGAAGACTGTTTCAACATAGATGAATAATTTCCCTGATTTTTTAAAATTTAAGGCAACTTATCAGACCTTCTCACTCAATATTTCATGTGGAATACTTAGCTGTAGATAATCAAGACAACTAAACATTTACTTTTATTTTCATTAATATTTGCTAATTTCTTTGGTGTTATATTGTCACTGTAAAATAATTAATGTGATAAACAACTGTAACAGAAAAGTAGAATGAGTTATCTATCTTTATGTGAAGTATTTCAAGGGTTAAAATCATTCCAGAGTTTCAGTATAGTCTCTTCATTCATCAAAATTTCATTATCATATGTTACCTGGATCTTCCACCATTGAGATGTTGTCTGCTGATGTTAGTGATAGTTTTGATGGATGTGTAATGAATTGTCATATTGTATATTTAATAGAGGGTTGATAAAAGGTCAAAGGTAACCATTGAGATGTTGTCAGTAACGTTGATGTTAGTGATAGTTTTGATGGATGTGTAATGAATTGTCATATTGTATATTTAATAGAGGGTTGATAAAAGGTCAAAGGTAATGCTGTAGTATATGTACAATCAATGTATTAAGTAATATTTTGCCAACATGAAAAAGATTAGCTTTCACATCCTATTGTTTAATGAAGTGTGTAATTAAAGTGTTCATAAATATTAGTTTTGATCTTTGAAGTATATTATTTATTAGAATAGAAATAGCACAAAAAGTTTCTTAATTGTTTAATGAATGTAAGTTTAAACTATATGAATATTTCCATTGATTTTGATTTGAGATTTCGAAATTGACTGATTTACAAACATATACACATATCAGGATAACTGCACCTGAAAACATGTCAAAGAAGGACGCTTTTGAAGAAAAAGATAACAGCAAATGTGTTGAACTCAACAATGCTCAAGCAAAGAAACTTGTACATCTTTATGTAACAGCATCCACTTTGTTCTAACATTGTTTCATTGTTCAATAACAAAATTTACATGTCCTGAACTACAGTTAAAATGAATGAGGACCATTTTTAAGGTAAAAATGGCATGGAATACAATCAAAACCTTTTTGGACCGACTTGATATCTAAATCTTCCAAGGCATATCACTACCTTTTTGATACACAAAATATAGAGCATTTAACATTCCATAATCCTATCCATGAAAATTTCCAGAAATTTACTGATGTAATATATATGCTGAGATATTTAAGACACAAAAGTATGTTACACTTGTCTAGAAAATTACAATGTCATTGTTAAATAGATCTTTAACAAATGGAGTTATCTATCTTTTTCTAGAATTGCTGTTAAATCAACTTCAACCAATGTAATATTTGATTTTAGTTTGGACTGATAAATTGAAGCAATCTTTACCCTCAGTGCTTACAAGCACTTTGATTTTATTGATATTGATGACTTAGAAATGATGAAGATGTAATACAAACATCAACTCTATTTTGTTTAATATATTTTACTTTGTAATTTTTCATTGTTGTAAGCTTCACCATCACATACAATCTTGGAAAAGTTGGAAGAATGTAAAATGTAACCGTTACAATTTCCTTCAATCCCGACTATTTGTAACCTTCGTTTCTAAAGGCTTTAATTTTTTTTTTATTTAAAAAACTAAAATCCGAGAATTTAAAAACCCACGAACATGTGAATATTGCTCAAACCACGAAAATTGATACCCACAAATTAAGGTACTTTCACAGTATATCAAACATTAGCTTAATTATGAAGATATCATTGTAACCTTGTTACCTTTTATTTTTGTGCTCAATTAATTTGAGTAGATTTGATTGGTAGAAAGTAGATAAGTTGGATATTGGTATTTTGTGATTGTATCCAGTGGTACTCAGTACATAAGTAGAATTTGGATGAGGGTGTTTTCTGATTGTTTAGAAATGATTTCTACTATTTTATTCTCTGTATTAGTAACAACAGTTAGATAAGAGATATCATACCAATCATACTTTATTGTTACTTGCCAGTGATAATTGTTTAGTGACCAAATGTTAAGGCTTATTTAATGTTGTGAATGTACATACATGTGAAAAAGTTTATAAATATTTTTTTTGTATACATTTTGTTTTTTTATTTGTGTAATGTGACTAAGTCTTTATTCTGAATGCAAGTTAATGGATGAATATATGAAGTGCAAATTGTGAATTGTGAACAAGCATGTGGCTCAACACTTTTGAGTCATCTTGCAACCTGTATGTTATATACTGGTATAAAATGTAGACAAATGTGAGGGAAGACTGGAAGTTATGAGTGAATGATTTTTATGCAGAATGTATGAGTGAGTTTTATTTGATAAAGTATTTATATGTTGCTTGCTTTTTTATACCATTAAAGTGTTACTGTATAGTTGATTGGATGTAAACTTAATAGTAATATGAGGGAATGCTATAAAATTATGTGTTTGAAATAAATTTTATTTACTTTTACAAGCGTTATTTTTTGTTGTTGTTGTTTATACATCCATACTTATTATGATATGTGTACCTTATCATTTTGTTTTTATTGTGCTATGATATTTGGTATGCAGTTGTTTTTATTGTGCTATGATATTTGGTATGCAGTTGTTTTTATTGTTCTATGATATTTGGTATGTAGTTGTTTTTATTGTGCTATGATATTTGGTATGCAGTTGTTTTTGTGTTGACCAAACTAATTTCCCTGAAAATTGTTCGGCCAAGACCCAAAGTCTGGGTTTATTTACTTAAAATAAGAGGAACCACTAATAGTATGACTGGACATTTTTGTCATATGGTATAATTTTAATTCTAATGAAATTTGTTCAAGTGTTCATAATTATGACAAAGATACTATCATGCTGTTGGTTTTTATTTTGTTACATAAAAAATACTAACAAAAACTAAGAAATTCTAGGTAAATTAAAAAAGGAAAAATCAATATTACCTGACAAGATAAAACACTTGACTATATCAGACAACGAAAGGAACAGAAAATGGTGCATTTAACTTTGTTTTATAGTTAACTTGACCTCACACTTATATGACAATTGTTTTGACCTTCTTTATATTCAAATATTTTCTACATGTCAGTTATTAAACTCATCATAGATACCAGGATTGAAATTTCATATTTACGCCATACATGCATTTCATCTACAAAAGACTTTATCAGTGATGCTAGAATAAAAAAATGTTAATTTAAAAAACAGTTAATTTATAATTATGAACATATCAATGATAACTCAAGTCCACACAGAAGTGCTGACTACTGGACTGATGATACCCTCGGGGGGGGGGGAATGAATTTTCACAAACAGTGGCATCAACCTAGTGGTTGTAAATAAACTCATTATAGATGCCAGGTTTGAAATGCCATATTTACGCCAGATGCGCATTTCGTCTACAAAAGACTAATCAATGACACTCCATTAAAAAAATGTTAAAAAGGCCAAATAAAGTACAAAGTTTATACACAATACCCTCAATGTCTCCGGTCAGGCGCAAACATATGGTGAGGTTTAACAGGTCTGAAATCTCAACCCCCTATACATAGCAGTTGATTCTTTGGTCATAATTGTAAAAGAGCACTGAGAGACTTATCTATCCGACCGTGACAATCACCATCACAAATTGGTTGATTGAAAAGACATGTCGGTGTCGAAACTCTCTATCGATTGGTGTCGCAGTCTCTGTGATCAGTTTTACCAAAAAATCTTACGACTTAATTTGAGTGTAAGTCATGAAAAAAGAAACAATTTAAAGAAGGTTTATATTTCATTCACATAGAACAGAGCTGCATCAATGAGTGACACATATTACCTCCACATCCTTGTGTATATATAAGAACATTTAAAGAGATGAGTACAGTACAAATTGGATTTTATACATAGAAGATTTTATACTTATACGTGAAGAAAATCAATTGAACAATATATAAATAATAAATAAGATAGGTAATCAGTTATTCTACCTGTTACGCCATGAATGATGTGTTTAGTTGACTACTGATATTAATGATTTACCAGACTGGCATTAATTGAAAGCAATAGCCCATACTCAAGATTATCTTTTTATTCTAGCATTAGTTTTAAACGTGTAATTTAAATATGTTATTCATTTTCCTCTCAGTATATGTAAATAGTGATAGCTGTCAAATTTCTTCCCATCCCCATCGATTTGACTCAAATTATTATAATAGATTTATAACATACTAAAACGTATATCAAAATTACAATAAGCCTAAAATCAACAATTACCAAAGCATGAACTTGATAATAAACATTCTAATGCAACAACGTTTGTAACGTTCATTTTGATTGGATAACGTCACTTTCTTACATGGCATCAATTGACAATTGATGCTATGGGACCTACGCGCAAGCGCAGACGGCATATGACAGCTTTTAAATACATGTTTTAACGTTGTTTTCTGTCAGTTTCATTAGAATGGAGATAACAATATTGTATTTTAAGCTCCGACGGCATCAATTGGGGATTTGATGGTCGCAAATACCCGTTTACTGTCTCCGCTAACGCGTCGCCAGTAAACTTAATTTGCGACCATCAAATCCCCAATTGATGCCGTCGGAGCTTAAAATACAATACAGTTATCTCCTAATTATAATTGCCTGGTATTTTAGTCTAACCAGCCTCACATTAACTATCGAGCTGACCTCTGAATATCTCAGATGATCACATAACCCGATATAAGCATAAATAAAAATAGATTGAAACTTCGTGCAATTGAATTTTTATAGGTCTGTTTAATTTCATTTATGGGTTAGAAAATAAGTTAATTCACGTTTATTCCTGAATAAGAATGCTTTTTTTGTTGATCGATTCAGCCAACGGAATAGTTCACATTTGTTTCACTTTCATTGTTGACATTCTTTTCATTTTAATGACTGAACACGAATAATGCATGCTCAACCAATCTCTAGCTAATGGGTTGAATTGAAGGGCACACGAATACTGATTCAATGGAGTCAAATTATTCACTTGCAAGTGAATAATTCAGCAGCGATAGTTCTCTACTTATTTTGACAAAATTGATCCAAATTGACTAAAAACGATTTATTACTTTTTAGAGAGTTGGGTTAGGGTTAGATTTTTTTTAAAAACATATCATTTATGCGTTCATTTTCTTCAGTTCTACTGTTTCTTTTCCCAAGCAAATATGACCTCAATTACATTTTCCAATTGTTTTGGGGGTTACTGGAGCGTCATAGATTAGTCTTACGTAGACTATACACGCTTCTGACTTTAAAATATTTACATGGTATTTTTGGTGGGTTTTTGACCGAGTTCTTAATATATAATATATTGTTATCAATATAATAGATATATCATAAATATACAAAAATAATCTACATAGGAAAAATAGTACATGCTAGTGCTTTCTTAAAGTCATATATAATTGATGTCTTCGTCAATCCGTGCACATCTAATTTATACATGCACATATATTTTTTACTTATATTTACTCTTTGTTGAAATTTTTCTTTTTAAATACAACCCTTTAATGTAAGCCATATTTCACATTGAGTCCTTGACATTAACGTAGTATTTTTTTTTTATTCTGCACTAACAAAATACATCAAGTTTTACATGAACAATCCCAGAATAATTTGCTATTTATAGCTCACATTATTAACAGTTGCTCACCATAGTTACTTGGTTTGTTTTCTGTCAACATATCTATCAGTATACGATTCCTGGTATAGGCTAATTTTATTACTGATTTTTGTCAACCTTTTATCTTTGTTGTTTAAATAGATAAGCAAAAAACTTACTTTTTAACGGGTCAATGTCTGTCATTTAGGCAATAGTATTGATCATTGCATCTGTAATGGCATATGCACATCTCAGACATTATCAATGTTTCTGTAAGAAAAGCTGTCACTTTTACATAAACGAAGGTCCAATTACGATATCACTTGATTTTGTCATAGAATTATTTCGGGTATTTGAAAAAGCTGAAAATAATTCAATTCAGGCTGCAAACGTTTTACCAAATGAATCAGATATATGTAGTAGTCATGACTTTGCCTATATAACTATAATCTTGAATTAAATACCGTAATAATACCTTATAAAATTTACACATATACATTTGCTTATAAATGTTTAAACAGTACAAAACAAAAAGTGTTACAACTTCAGTTATATTCTCTTTTCGAATACAAATATAAAGTGAATATTTAATTAAAAAGGACGAACTATCCGAAACAGCTATACATTTCTTTCTATCACTGTTCCCTTTTTTACCTTTTTTTCAATTTACCCCATCATCAGAACTACTCTCTGAACTTGTTGAACTTAGTTTAATCTTAAGTTTGCTTTTCTTTTTACTAGCGTCTCCTTTTATTTCAGGTTTGTCAAATAACCCCATATCTGACAATTTTTTATCAACTTTTGAATTAAACCTTTCCATCTTTCTAAGATCAGTTAATTTAACTTTGTCATCTATTATACTATCCTCACCTTTCATTGACTTCAACACCTTTTCCCCTTCTTCTATTTTCTTATTTAAGATTGCTTTCTCCTCCTCTTTCTTCTTTCTTATACTATCTTCTGTGTTCTTCAACTTCTTACGTAACTGTTCTAGTTCTTCGTCTGAGCGACTTCCTTCTTCGTCAGAATCCAAGTCATCGGCCACTACCTTATCTAAAATTCTTGCTGTGGTGAGTTCCAACTTTTTCCTTGGTGTGGAAATCTTAACAGGATCTGTCAAATTTAATGCTGGCAGTCCATAATCATTCAGCGAATTGTAATTTATGCCTTTACGAGATCGTAAACTTTCTGCCATTCTCTAACTATATTCTCTAACTCTATTCAAACTAAAATTCTATCTAACTATATTCCAACCTAACTAATCGAAAATATATCTAACTAATCGAAAATATATCTAATAATTAACTAATCGAAAATATATCTAATAATGATTACAAAGTTACTAAGAAGTACTCACTGAACATATACTATAGATGGTCCGAGAACACAATTAATTCGTAGTGCATTTCTTTTAGAACATAAATGAAAATTAAAAAAATCCCACCTGCGCTTTCTTAAAGAAACTTTAACAGTGTGTTGTACTACTTTTGGGACAAATTATATCAAATTTATAGAAAACTTCATCGCCTCTAACTCAAAATATGGACAATTTTATGTTAAGGGCGTCTTGAAATCTTTTGACAGCTTCCGAAGCAATGGAAGTGCTCATTTTCAACCTTTTTCAGCTGGACCAAATCACTACTTTCCTTTAAAATTCTGGACCCAAATTTTTTTACAGTGTAATTTCATCCCCCTCCTTGCAATTTGAGGCATTGAACATGGAAAAATAAATTTGGAAGGGGTATAAAAATTAATGGCAAGTAACCCACTGTCAACACTAGGGACTATATTTGTGAACAACGAAAATCGAACAACGAAAATCCAGGGACGACAATGGTGGTCTCGGACCAGATAGTAGAGAATTACGAAATGTCGAAGAAAACGAACTTCGCATATAATTATGCGTTTTTAGAATTAAAAACTATACCAACCAACAGGATTTGTTCTATTTCTAAACAAGACTGCAGAAATCAAACAATTAAAAAATCAAGATAATAAAATTACGTAAAATAAAGAAAGAGTCTCGTGTTTCTGGACAGGTCTTACGAAATAGTAAAAACTTTAGATTAACATTTTGTACAATTTATCTTCTGTAAAAACCGTTTGATATGATATGCATTCCTAAATATGTGATCTTTCGAGTCAAATTATGCAGGATTGTGTAAAAAACACAATTCGTGCACACTCGTTATTTCTGTCATATGTCTGCTGCACAAGAAAACGAATTTATTTTGTTTGCTTATAGATAAAGACAACAGTTGTAAACCGCTGTTTGGTATTATCAAGATGCTTGATTTCTTGATTGACAACATATTTGTTTCGTTCGGAGGATGTGTTTTCCAACAAACTGTGCCCCTCTACTTCCCGACTAGTTTCTTTATTATTATGAGGCTGACTTCATGAAGGAACTTATTAGGAAGAAAGATAAGAAGTTAGCAATATCCTTTAACTCTTCTTTCCGCTATATAGATAATGTTCTTTCACTAAACAATTCAAAATTTGGTGACTATATGGAACGCGTCTATCCCATCGAACTAGAGATAAAGAATACTACAGATACAGTTAAGTTGGCTTCATATCTTGACTTACATCTAGAAATTGTTAATGAGGATCGGTTGAAAACAAAACTGTACGACAAAAGAGATGATTTCAGCTTTCCAATTGTGAACGTTCCATTTCTAAGTAGCAACATTCCAGCAGCACCTGCATACGAGGTATACTACTGTTGCCTTTATATATATCCCAATTGATACGATATTCCCGTGCTTGCATTTCCTATCATGATTGATAGAGGTTTGCTGCTCACAAGGAAGCTATTAAACCAAGTGTTCCAATTGGTGAAGTTGAAATCATCCCTTCGTAAATTTTACGGACGCCATCACTAGTTGGTTGACCGTTATGGAATAACCGTTTCACAAATGATATCGGATATGTTCCTTACGTCGTAACTACCATTTCCTTCCCTTTCATGAATGTGACCTACCGAATTAGACTATTTACCGGATTTGTTATCACATAAGCAACACGACGGGTGCCACACGTAGAGCAGGATCTGCTTATCCTTCCGGAGCACATGAGATCACCCCTAGTTTTTGGTTGGGTTCGTGTTGTTTATTCTTTAGTTTTCTATGTTGTGTCATGTGTACTATTGTTTTTCTGTTTGTCTTTTTCATTTTTAGTCATGGCGTAGTCAGTTTGTTTTAGATTTATGTGTTTGACTGTCCCTTTGGTATCTTTCGTCCCTCTTTTGGAAGTAATAAATCGATGGAGAGAAAACAAACCCGGTTTACGAACTAAAACTGTAGGTAAAATTGAATCATTTTAATACATTGAAAACACATCATGATCGTTCCTATTAGTACCAACATTTATCAGTTTTATAAACAAAAACATCTGTTTTAAGTACATTGCTAGAACATATGTGTTCAATCGATAATAAGAGAAAAAAATGTGTCTGATCAGCAGTCTTAATGTTCTAAGATCGCTTTCAACAATCATGACCATTCGTTTGTTCAGAACTACCTATAAGGTGTAAACACTCGAACAGGTGTACTTCATCACTACTTGTATGCATAAAATGTTGTACTCAGCTATATAATTATTCCCCATTTATATGACTTGTAAACGTGTACTACCCAAATCTTTCAAGTAGTTGACACTGAGATTGTATATCTAAAATCGATGTATGAGATTTAAACAAACTACTGGAACCTTTATTTTGACAAATTATATTGTTGTTGCCAATCTTGTTTAAACGTTATGTATCGTTTATTATTTGTGCAGTTTTAATACTTTATACTTGTTTGGCTTTCTAAATATTTTTATCTGAAAGTCACTAATGAGTCTCATTAGGACGAAACGCTCTTTTGTCGTATCAAATTATAAGCCTGGTTCCTTTGATATCATTTCAACATGTTAAATTTCCTAAAGTGGAACGAGTTTGAGACAAAAAAATAATAGGAATGTCCTTTCCCGAGAATGACAATCGTTTTTTAACAATTTTTTTTTGCACAGCTGTTGCAATTTATATAGATTACATAGTTTCCCTGAATATGTTAATGATCATGCATGGGATTTTTTTTGGATTGTGGCTAAATGCAAAAAAGAAACAGAAAGGCTTAATCTGCTTACCCTCCCGGAGCACTTGAGATCATACCCCAGATTTCGGTGGGGTTCGTGTTGCTTAGTCTTTAGTTTTTTTATGTTGTGTATTATGTTCTATAATTTGTTTGTTTGTTTTTCTTTTTAAGCCATGGCGTTGTTAGTTTATTTTCGATCTATGAGCCTGACTGTCCCTCTGGTATCTTTCGACCCTCTTTTATCATTTTCCCACCTGTTACTTTACTAATATGGTTAAAACTGAAATTGAGTTTTTACATTTCAATATGATAAATACATTTATAAAAACTACGATGTTTTGTATGACTGCCAAAGAGACATCTATCTACCAAAGTTCAATTAAAGTGGTTATAAGCAATTAAAGGCAACAGTTCGTCCTCCAACAATATTGTTCTTAGTATTGCATGATTGTATGTTATCGAAGATTTATTATTCTGTTGACCGAAGTTTTTCTTCTTCTTTAGAATAAATAACCAACTCTCTATTTTTTAATGGTCCTTTTACAATAAATAACATAAGGTTATATCATATGTCAATATGCAATTAAGAAAGCTAACTTTTTATTTGTTTGTTTTAACGTAGACTGGCGAAACCAATTTCATTTTATTGTATTTATAACACTGTCAAAGATTTGTGTAGAATCATTATTGCAATAGAAACCAAAATTCATCCCAAATTGTATTATAGGTATATATGAAAACTGAAGTTCATCAACCATTGTAATATATATAAATAAATAATGAAATGGCCTATTAACCATCACTTTGTACAGACAAGTAAACACTGTAGTTAACAAGTATAACCTCTTCTGACTAACATTCACAGTCCATCAATCAGTAGAATAAGTAGATAAAAATACTGATCCCACTACATTAACAGCAAAAGAATACGCAAGCAAAAGATATCTACGAATAAGATGAAATGATATCTAAATAAATACCAAACAATTACGAACAAACAATAGCACTCTTCAGTGTTCATATTTAGACAGTAGTATACCGCTGTTCAAAATTCAATAATCGATAGAGAAGAAACGAATCCGGGGTAAAAACTAAAACTGAGGGAAACGTATTATAAATAAGAGAACTACGACACAACACCGAAATGTAAAACACAGAGAAACGAATTATTATGTGACAATGGACATTTCCCTGACTTGGTACAGGGCATTTTCTGAAAAAATGGTGGGTTTAACCTGGTTTTGTGGCATGCCAAACCTCTCTCTCCAATGGAAGTGTTAATTATAACATTAAAATGAAAACATTACACGACAGGGCTGCAACAAACAAATGGGGGAAAATATAGGACAGAGAAACAAACTAATAATAGCCATTAAAAGAAATTTATTTTTTTCGCCAGATGCTCGCTATGTCCACACAAAACTATTAAAAGATATCACTAGTCAACACATCTACAGACATATTGGTCTGTTAATCTATTGTGGAAGAAAACGAGTCTTGCACAGCTATATGAGCAAAGCTCGTTGTTTTCAAGATAGATTTTAAAGAATTAAAGATATCTTATTTACTTTTTTTCAAATTCAAATTAAATCAAATATTTCATATAGAATACCATATATCGTATATAATTTATCAGCCATCCTGTGTACTTTTTCAGATATCTTCAAAATTGTAAAAATAAGATATCTCGGTTTGCTTTTAAGATTTTATATTAAGTTGATAAGATATCTTATAATCAAAACACGATATCTTTTATGAATGATTGATAAGATATTTTATAAGCAAACAAGATACCATATATAAATAATTTATAAGACATCTTATTTGGTTAATAAGGTATAATTTTTTAGTATATATATTATTTTTAAGATATCCGAACTAATAAGTATCTTATTTATAGATATAAGAAGATGTGGTATGGGTGCAAATGAGACAACTCTCCATCCAAGTTACAATTTATTAAAGTAAACCATTACAGGTTAAGATACGGCCTTCAACACGGAGCTATAAAGGGCCCCAAAAATTACTACTGTTATAGAATTCAAACGGGAACACCAACGGTAAATACACGTGCGCACTTCATAAACAGACGACAACCATTGTACATTAGTTGTAAAATTGATTGAGGATGGAAATGGTGTCATAGAAACAAAAACCCGACCACAGAGCAGAAAACAGCTGAAGGTCAACATTCTGTTTTCAACACAGCCAAAAAACCCAGCAACCGGAAGCGGGCATAGATGACCTCTAAACAAAAATGAGAACTGGTTAAGTGAAAATTGAAGTAATACTAAACTCCAATACATATAAATGAACTAGATATCTTTTAACTTTATAAGATATTTTGAAAACTGACTAAATATAAAAACATTTAAAACCCATCATGATCGGTCATAGGGTTAATGTGAAAATGAACTTAAAATAAAAGCGTAACTTCTTTAAGGCAAATGAAATCGAAAATGTATGAATTGTGACCACCATATCTTTTGTCATCGATAAAACATATAATAAATTTAAGAGCATTGGTTGTAAATTGTTTTACATTGTCTTATCGGGGCCTTTCATAGCTGACTATGGGCTTTGTACATTCTTGAAGGCCGTACAGTGACCTATAGTTGTTAATGTCTGTGTCCTTTTGGTCTCTTGTGGACAGTTGTCTCAACTTTCACCCTATTATGAGACAGTGGTGTTATAATACGACATACAAGGACAGCCAATAGATATTAACAAAAAAAAAAGGTCTAAACTCACCAAAGTATGAACACTGATATATTTTAAACAAAAGTTATAACATGAGAACCAAATTACCCACAAGTTAATTATAAACCGATGAAAAATATATCAAAGCCAAAACCGTTATGATCTAATTTTGCCATACAATCGGTCACTCGTGGAACAATCAAAGGAGATGATTGAAAAGTGTCTTTAAAATGCAAAGAGCGTTGTACCTCCTGAACACAGGACCACTTAACATCCCATCCGACGGACATTGCTTGAACGATTGATAAATAATAGTTGTATTTGCACGGAATCGACATACTTGTTTTTCAGTCAATTTATAATGTTTCTTTGTCAATTGTATTCTCCTATATATTTATTTTGTAGTCCTGTAATGTTGTGTTGTCATTTTAATGTTAAATTTCACATGTCCATAAAAGAGGGAGATTTGGCATGCCACAAAACCAGGTTCAACCCAACATTTTTTCCTTTAAAATGGCATGTACCAAGTCAGGAATATGGCCAATGTTATATTTTAGTTCGTTTCTGTGTGTGTTACATTTCAACGTTGTGTTTCCGCTATGTCGTTTGTTTTCTCTTATTTTTGAGTGTGAATTCATATTACTATAAGACGTGTCACGGTACTTATCTATCCCAAATTCATGTATTTTGTTTTGATGTTATATTTGTTATTCTAATAGAATTTGGGCTAATGCTTAGTCCGTTTCTGTGTGTGTTACATGTTAATGTTGTGTCGTTTTTTCTCCTCTTATATTTAATGCGTTTCCTTCAGTTTTAAATTGTGACCGCAATTTTGTTTTTTGTCCATGGATATATGAGTTTTGAACAGCGGTATAATACTGTTGCCTTTATATATCCTAAATTGGGAAATTTAAAATAATCATTTTCATACTTGACCTCAATTATTCATAAATACATTAAAATGTTAAAATCATTAGCCAAGGGGGTTCATTAGTTATCGCACAAAATGACATAAAGTGCCAGTAACAACACTAGTAGATCAATGATCAAGTAGCAAGAACATCCATCTTCAAATATGTTAAATGCATGTTTGATGCTTTATCATTATGTTTTTAACTTCATTACTATAAAATTTCCAGGAGTAATACCAACATGGTTTCCAACTATAAGTCTTTGTCAAATTAGCACTTTCAAAAATTGTGAATGACTTATCTTAAATGTTTTAACATTTTCAAATAAAGAAAGACAACAGTTTTAACTTGTTTAGTACCACAGACAAAACTTCACGTGACGTTTTGTTGCAAATAAATAATAATCACTGGGAGTTTACGCATGAAATTTTCTCTTTTTTCCTGTTTACAAGAATAAGTAGCAATTTAACCTTTCAAAAACATTTTACAACAAGAATGAAACTCTCAAGTTATATGTTAATGATTAAGAGTAAACCTTCTTCAATGAAATGCAGGGTAAGTTTCAAAAGTCAAGGAAATATTGTTTTCCACTCTTTATATATATATATATAAAACCTAATTTAATTTACTATCATGATATGGTGGTATTACAATGAAGCAAACATTTTTGAAAAATATTGAAAATTGAATTCAAATACTTGCTTTTTCGGGCATTACTGTTTTATT
The DNA here is from genome assembly GCF_036588685.1 of Mytilus trossulus. Taxonomy (NCBI): domain Eukaryota; kingdom Metazoa; phylum Mollusca; class Bivalvia; order Mytilida; family Mytilidae; genus Mytilus; species Mytilus trossulus. The sequence goes on from NC_086379.1 coordinate 85,219,441, forward strand.
TGTCAAACAGTTCGAAAGTTTAAAAGAAATTCAAAATAATGTATGATGACATCCACAGCGATTTGATCATAATTTCGTCGGAAAATCAAAATCAATCTGCATCATGATAAACTATATTGTTGACCAATAAATACATCATGATAAACTATATGGTGGACCAATAAATACATCACGATAAACTATATTGTTGACCAATAAATACATCACGATAAACTATATTGTTGACCAATAAATACATCACGATAAACTATATTGTTGACCAATAAATACATCATGATAAACTATATTGTTGACCAATAAATACATCACGATAAACTATATTGTTGACCAATAAATACATCACGATAAACTATATTGTTGACCAATAAATACATCATGATAAACTATATGGTGGACCAATAAATACATCATGATAAACTATATGGTGAACCAATAAATACATCACGATAAACTATATTGTTGACCAATAAATACATCATGATAAACTATATTGTTGACCAATAAATACATCATGATAAACTATATTGTTGACCAATAAATACATCACGATAAACTATATTGTTGACCAATAAATACATCACGATAAACTATATTGTTGACCAATAAATACATCACGATAAACTATATTGTTGACCAATAAATACATCATGATAAACTATATTGTTGACCAATAAATACATCACGATAAACTATATTGTTGACCAATAAATACATCACGATAAACTATATTGTTGACCAATAAATACATCATGATAAACTATATGGTGGACCAATACATACATCACGATAAACTATATTGTTGACCAATAAATACATCACGATAAACTATATTGTTGACCAATAAATACATCACGATAAACTATATTGTTGACCAATAAATACATCATGATAAACTATATGGTGGACCAATACATACATCACGATAAACTATATTGTTGACCAATAAATACATCATGATAAACTATATTGTGGACCAATACATACATCATGATAAACTATATGGTGGACCAATACATACATCACGATTAACTATATTGTTGACCAATAAATACATCACGATAAATTATATGGTGGACCAATACATACATCACGATAAACTATATTGTTGACCAATAAATACATCACGATAAACTATATTGTTGACCAATAAATACATCACGATAAACTATATTGTTGACCAATAAATACATCATGATAAACTATATTGTTGACCAATAAATACATCATGATAAACTATATGGTTGACCAATAAATACATCACGATAAACTATATTGTTGACCAATAAATACATCATGATAAACTATATGGTGGACCAATACATACATCACGATAAACTATATTGTTGACCAATAAATACATCACGATAAACTATATTGTTGACCAATAAATATATCACGATAAACTATATTGTTGACCAATAAATACATCACGATAAACTATATTGTGGACCGATAAATACATCACGATAAACTATATTGTTGACCAATAAATACATCATGATAAACTATATTGTTGACCAATAAATACATCACGATAAACTATATTGTTGACCAATAAATACATCATGATAAACTATATGGTGGACCAATACATACATCACGATAAACTATATTGTTGACCAATAAATACATCATGATAAACTATATTGTTGACCAATAAATACATCATGATAAACTATATGGTGGACCAATAAATACATCATGATAAACTATATTGTTGACCAATAAATACATCATGATAAACTATATTGTTGACCAATAAATACATCACGATAAACTATATTGTTGACCAATAAATACATCATGATAAACTATATTGTTGACCAATAAATACATCACGATTAACTATATTGTTGACCAATAAATACATCACGATAAACTATATTGTGGACCGATAAATACATCACGATAAACTATATGGTGGACCAATAAATACATCACGATAAACTATATTGTTGACCAATAAATACATCATGATAAACTATATTGATGACCAATAAATACATCATGATAAACTATATGGTGGACCAATACATACATCACGATAAACTATATTGTGGACCAATACATACATCACGATAAACTATATTGTGGACCGATAAATACATCATGATAAACTATATTGTTGACCAATAAATACATCATGATAAACTATATGGTGGACCAATAAATACATCATGATAAACTATATGGTGGACCAATACATACATCACGATAAACTATATTGTTGACCAATAAATACATCACGATAAACTATATTGTTGACCAATAAATACATCATGATAAACTATATTGTTGACCAATAAATACATCATGATAAACTATATGGTGGACCAATACATACATCACGATAAACTATATGGTGGACCAATAAATACATCATGATAAACTATATTGTTGACCAATAAATACATCATGATAAACTATATGGTGGACCAATACATACATCACGATAAACTATATGGTGGACCAATACATACATCACGATAAACTATATTGTTGACCAATAAATACATCATGATAAACTATATTGTTGACCAATAAATACATCATGATAAACTATATGGTGGACCAATACATACATCACGATAAACTATATGGTGGACCAATACATACATCACGATAAACTATATTGTTGACCAATAAATACATCATGATAAACTATATGGTGGACCAATACATACATCACGATAAACTATATGGTGGACCAATACATACATCACGATAAACTATATGATGGACCAATACATACATCACGATAAACTATATTTTTGACCAATAAATACATCACGATAAACTATATTGTTGACCAATACATACATCATGATAAACTATATTGTTGACCAATAAATACATCATGATAAACTATATTGTTGACCAATAAATACATCACGATAAACTATATTGTTGACCAATAAATACATCATGATAAACTATATTGTTGACCAATAAATACATCATGATAAACTATATTGTTGACCAATAAATACATCACGATAAACTATATTGTTGACCAATAAATACATCACGATAAACTATATTTTTGACCAATAAATACATCATGATAAACTATATTGTTGACCAATACATACATCACGATAAACTATATGATGGACCAATACATACATCACGATAAACTATATGGTGGACCAATACATACATCATGATAAACTATATTGTTGACCAATAAATACATCATGATAAACTATATGGTGGACCAATACATACATCACGATAAACTATATGGTGGACCAATACATACATCATGATAAACTATATTGTTGACCAATAAATACATCATGATAAACTATATTGTTGACCAATAAATACATCATGATAAACTATATGGTGGACCAATACATACATCACGATAAACTATATTGTTGACCAATAAATACATCACGATAAACTATATTGTTGACCAATAAATACATCACGATAAACTATATTGTTGACCAATAAATACATCACGATAAACTATATTGTTGACCAATAAATACATCACGATAAACTATATTGTTGACCAATAAATACATCACGATAAACTATATTGTTGACCAATAAATACATCATGATAAACTATATTGTTGACCAATACATACATCACGATAAACTATATTGTTGACCAATAAATACATCATGATAAACTATATGGTGGACCAATACATACATCACGATAAACTATATTGTGGACCAATACATACATCATAATAAACTATATTGTTGACCAATAAATACATCATGATAAACTATATTGTTGACCAATAAATACATCACGATAAACTATATTGTTGACCAATAAATACATCATGATAAACTATATTGTTGACCAATAAATACATCATGATAAACTATATTGTTGACCAATAAATACATCATGATAAACTATATTGTTGACCAATAAATACATCATGATAAACTATATTGTTGACCAATAAATACATCATGATAAACTATATTGTTGACCAATAAATACATCATGATAAACTATATTGTTGACCAATAAATACATCACGATAAACTATATGGTGGACCAATACATACATCATAATAAACTATATTGTTGACCAATAAATACATCACGATAAACTATATTGTGGACCAATACATACATCATAATAAACTATATTGTTGACCAATAAATACATCATGATAAACTATATTGTTGACCAATAAATACATCACGATAAACTATATTGTTGACCAATAAATACATCATGATAAACTATATTGTTGACCAATAAATACATCATGATAAACTATATTGTTGACCAATAAATACATCATGATAAACTATATTGTTGACCAATAAATACATCATGATAAACTATATTGTTGACCAATAAATACATCATGATAAACTATATTGTTGACCAATAAATACATCATGATAAACTATATTGTTGACCAATACATACATCACGATAAACTATATGGTGGACCAATACATACATCACGATAAACTATATTGTGGACCAATACATACATCACGATAAACTATATTGTGGACCGATAAATACATCATGATAAACTATATTGTTGACCAATAAATACATCATGATAAACTATATGGTGGACCAATAAATACATCATGATAAACTATATGGTGGACCAATACATACATCACGATAAACTATATCGTTGACCAATAAATACATCACGATAAACTATATTGTTGACCAATAAATACATCATGATAAACTATATTGTTGACCAATAAATACATCATGATAAACTATATGGTGGACCAATACATACATCACGATAAACTATATGGTGGACCAATACATACATCACGATAAACTATATTGTTGACCAATAAATACATCATGATAAACTATATTGTTGACCAATAAATACATCATGATAAACTATATGGTGGACCAATACATACATCACGATAAACTATATGGTGGACCAATACATACATCACGATAAACTATATTGTTGACCAATAAATACATCATGATAAACTATATGGTGGACCAATACATACATCACGATAAACTATATTGTTGACCAATAAATACATCACGATAAACTATATTGTTGACCAATAAATACATCACGATAAACTATATTGTTGACCAATAAATACATCATGATAAACTATATGGTGGACCAATACATACATCACGATAAACTATATTGTTGACCAATAAATACATCACGATAAACTATATTGTTGACCAATAAATACATCACGATAAACTATATTGTTGACCAATAAATACATCACGATAAACTATATGGTGGACCAATAAATACATCATGATAAACTATATTGTTGACCAATAAATACATCATGATAAACTATATTGTTGACCAATACATACATCACGATAAACTATATGGTGGACCAATAAATACATCACGATAAACTATATTGTTGACCGATAAATACATCACGATAAACTATATTGTTGACCAATAAATACATCATGATAAACTATATTGTTGACCAATAAATACATCATGATAAACTATATTGTTGACCAATAAATACATCACGATAAACTATATTGTTGACCAATAAATACATCATGATAAACTATATTGTGGACCAATAAATACATCACGATAAACTATATAGTGGACCAATACATACATCATGATAAACTATATTGTTGACCAATACATACATCACGATAAACTATATTGTTGACCAATAAATACATCATGATAAACTATATTGTTGACCAATAAATACATCACGATAAACTATATTGTTGACCAATAAATACATCACGATAAACTATATGGTGGACCAATACATACATCACGATAAACTATATGGTGGACCAATACATACATCACGATAAACTATATTGTTGACCAATACATGCATCACGATAAACTATATGGTGGACCAATACATACATCACGATAAACTATATTGTTGACCAATAAATACATCATGATAAACTATATGGTGGACCAATAAATACATCATGATAAACTATATTGTTGACCAATAAATACATCACGATAAACTATATGGTGGACCAATACATACATCACGATAAACTATATTGTTGACCAATACATGCATCACGATAAACTATATGGTGGACCAATACATACATCACGATAAACTATATGGTGGACCAATACATACATCACGATAAACTATATTGTTGACCAATAAATACATCATGATAAACTATATGGTGGACCAATACATACATCACGATTAACTATATTGTTGACCAATAAATACATCATGATAAACTATATTGTTGACCAATACATACATCACGATAAACTATATTGTTGACCGATAAATACATCACGATAAACTATATGGTGGACCAATACATACATCACGATAAACTATATTGTTGACCGATAAATACATCACGATAAACTATATGGTGGACCAATACATGCATCACGATAAACTATATGGTGGACCAATACATACATCACGATAAACTATATTGTTGACCGATAAATACATCACGATAAACTATATGGTGGACCAATACATACATCACGATAAACTATATGGTGGACCAATAAATACATCACGATAAACTATATTGTTGACCGATACATACATCACGATAAACTATATTGTTGACCAATAAATTCACCAATAATAATCCAATATTTGCTTCATTTGCATAAAGATGAATCCTAGATGATAATCACCTCTAATGTTACTCTCTGTCATCATTACAAGGTCCCCTTTGGTCCATTTGTAACTCATCTCTCCAAAATAGTTTTATCATTTTATGCTAGTAAATAGTTTTATGGTAACTATAACACATTCATGCGAAAAATGTGCTTATGATTAAAGTGTTCAAGGTGAATAAATTATCCATATAAATGTTATTTGTCTCCAAAGAGGTTTCATTTGGTCTTAACGTAAATAATTAACTTACGCTGCGATCCAGACAGGGACATCAAATGCTTTCCTTTTAGTGCATAATTTGTAACTAATACTTAAAAATAATTTCATTTACATTGTACGTATAAAGTCCTATTTCAAGGACATTTTGTCTTAAATGGAGTTTTGGGACTCTTTTCTTTCAGAATATTTCATTTTTGCATTAACACTTAAAAAGCGAATTCCAACAAATAAGAGCACATACAAGGTCAATTGTGCCTTGTCATCTTCCAATGGCGAATTCCAACAAATAAGAGCACATACAAGGTCAATTGTGCATTGGCATCTTCCAATGGCGAATTCCAACAAATGAGAGCACATACAAGGTCAATTGTGAATTGTCATCTTCCAATGGCGAATTCCAACAAATAAGAGCACATACAAGGTCAATTGCGCATTGCCATCTTCCAATGGCGAATTCCAACAAATAAGAGCACATACAAGGTCAATTGTGCATTGTCATCTTCCAATGGCGAATTCCAACAAATAAGAGCTCATACAAGGTCAATTGTGCATTGTCATCTTCCAATGGCGAATTCCAACAAATAAGAGCACATACAAGGTCAATTGTGCATTGTCATCTTCCAATGAAAGGAGTAATACCACAATGTTTCCACTTGTCATTTTTAGTTAAATTGGCAATTTTAAAACAAAATAAAGTTCTAGATGTATACTCCTGTTCACGGTCACTAAACATTATATAAAGATTGCTCGCTATCACGTGTAAAATGAATATTCTGTCCAATAAAATGTAGGAAATAGTTAGTATCTAAAAAATAATATAACATTGGAAACTAGTATGTTATTTTTTTATTTGATAATTTGACACTTTAAGTCCTCAATTTTAGGATTTTGTCTAATGCTTAGTTTGTTACTGTGTGTGTTGCATTTAAATGTTGTGTCGTCATTTTCTTGTATTTAAGGTAGATCACAAGTATATATTTTTTGAGACAGAATTTTTTTATAATTTGCCAAAATGAAGATTTTTCTATGCTCGTTTCAAAAATTTAATAAAAATTATGGGTCACCGTGCTATTTTTCAAGCTATGAGTTGTTGAAAATTGCCAAAATTTGGTAAGTTTGTTCATTAAAAAACACAAAAGGTTTCATAATATGCTTTTGAGAAAATAAAAAGAAAACATGGTGTCGCCGAACTTGTTTTCTTGCTACAAGTAAAAATAAAAAAAAAACATTAGCCCAGTATAAATTTTGTACTATAAGAGTTATCTCCCCTTAAATGGCTCATTTGAAATATATGATTTTAAAAGCAAACAAATTGATATTTGTTAAAATATTTTGTATAGTACGATTAATTAACAAGTTTTCTTTAAATAGAAAAAAACAGTCTAACCATTAAATTGCAAATCTGTCTCAAAATTTGCAGATTTAGGCAAATAACTAGACCGATTTTGTACTGTGATTGTACAATCCAAGAGGGCGGTATACCATGCATCTACCTTAATGCGTCTCCCTCGGTTTTGGTTTATGACCTGGATTTGTTTTTGTCTATCGATTTGTGAGTTTTAACATCGGAATACTACTGTTGCCTTTATCTAAATTATGTTTTGAAGATATTCTTACGACAACCAACAGTAGTAACTCACCATAAGTTACAAAAACCATGCAAGTAGAATGACATGAGTTCTAACAGTAAAACACTCACCATTTATTTTTACAAGTTTATGGTTGCTTTTTTGCTCGGGACATTCATCGATAAACTATTTGTTTGTTAATTATATACCAGAACAAGATTTTTTTAAGTCCATGTATTTTTTTTTCTCTTTTGATTTCAAATTCATGTCATTAATACTTTTTTCACTAATTTCTAATGGAAATCAATATCTACTTCACTTCATTTTAAAATGTTCTAAATACCCGAAAGTCGTCAGGGCAGGAAAGACAACATACGGATTAGATAATCTTATCGCTCAAAACAAACAATTATACATAACATTTGATTGACCTTCTTGAATACCATTGACCACTTGACCACTTATGATATTTAATCATTACACTCAGTCTTACATTGTTATTTTGACACGAGGTAATTAATTCGTAATCGGTAGTGACACTTTGTTTATTTCAATAAGTGAATGCTTCAAAGGCATCTATATATTGATTACACGTCCATTTTCATTTCAATATAATATTTGACACGGTATTTATTTTCAATCCCTCTGTATCGAGAGTTGTTACTGACCGTAAAATGATCTTAGTGAATTAGTGAATTATGAAGCAACGATTAAAGGAGGTTGAGAGAGAGAGAGAGAGAGAGAGAGAGAGAGAGAGAGAGAGAGAGAGAGAGAGAGAGAGAGAGAGAGAATTACCGTATTACAAAATCCAATTAGACAATGGTGCCTCGATAGGTTCAGCCGAAGGTGTTAACCCGATAAAGTCAGACCAGAAAATGGTGCAACGAACGGATGAAAGCACTACAGCTAGTATTAACGGAAATATACGGCTTTTGTTTCATTCTGTCATTAATATTTTGCCTAATCACTGGAGTTCTGAAAGTATATAATAATATTAAGACTAATCAAAGGAGTTCTGAAAGTATGTAATAATATTCAGCCTAATCAAGGAGTTCTGGAAGTATGTAATAATATCAAGACTGATCACAGGAGTTCTGAAACTATGTAACATTTTTATGTCTAATCACAGGAGTTCTGAATGTATATTATACTATTTTGCATAATTACAGGAGTTCTGAAAGTATATATATATATATACAACTCGTCTAAACATCAACCCAACAATGTTAGATCTGTAAATTTGCTTTCGCAAATTTTTGGTTCTTCCCTCGCCGGGATTCGAACCCATGCTTCTGTGATATCGTGACACCAAATCGCCTGCACTGCAGCCGTCCCGCTAGACCACACGACCACCTGGGCTCTCTAAAAAGAACTTTCGGTGGCCATATGTTACCTTTCCACGTCAGTTTTAATCTAGCGGCGTACTACAGTACATGATATATAAGGCATGAAGATGTTATTGTTACAGATCAGCTAAATTATCTATAGCAAAGGATCCTACAAATTAATGGAAGATACAGTCACAGAAAATAATTATATTCATAAGTACGTCTGAGTCAGTGACAACCCTACAACAGATGTATCCATCGGATCGCCATCAATGATGATGATACATGGCTGTGTACATAATGTATATACAACTCGTCTAAACATCAACCCAACAATGTTAGATCTGTAAATATATATACAACTCGTCTAAACATCAACCCAACAATGTTAGATCTGTAAATTTGCTTTCGCAAATTTTTGGTTCTTCCCTCGCCGGGATTCGAACCCATATATATATGCGAAAGCAAATTTACAGATCTAACATTGTTGGGTTGATGTTTAGACGAGTTATATATATATATATATATATATATATTAATAAAATGGGAATTAAAAACAGAAAATCTTATATTAAATTACAGCATTAAAATGATATGGTACAGGTATTTCCTTTTGTGGAAAAGAGCGAAGTAAATTAGTTTTACAGCTAGCTTCACCTTTCATTTGTATCACAGTCGGCTCGAGAACACAGTTACTTCGCAGTGCATTTCTTGTAGACAATAAATTCAAATTAAAAAAATCGCACCTGCTCTTTCTCAAAAAGATTTTTACAGTGTAGTGTATTACCTGTGAGACAAAAAATATCAAAATTATAGAATTTTCTACCAGCTCTAACTCAAAATATTGACAATTCTGTGTTTAGGGGGTGTACAATTAAGTTTGACAGCTTCAGACGTGATAAAATTTGACCTTTTTGAACTGGGCGAAATCACTACTTAACATAAAGATTCAGCATCCAAACTTTTTTTAACATGTTATTACATCCCCCTTCTTAATATTTCATGCATTTAATATCAAGAAATAAATTGGGAAAGTGTATTAAATAAAACATGCAAGTTATACACTGGTTACACTAGGGACTATACTCGTATACAACGAAAACCAAAGGAGGATAACTGTGTCCGTGGACCAGTCGCATAAAAGTATAATGTTAGCAAAACAATACAAGGTAAAAAAAAAAGAATAAATAAAAAATAAATCAGTCAACATTTGTATTATTATCTTTATCTCTATAACGAAATGACTGTTTCAATGAAGAAACACAAAATAGCATATAAACAAGGTATAAAGTAATACTGAACTCCGAGAAAAATTCAAAACGGTTCTAATTCAAATGGCAAAAACAAATCATAAAACACATCACACGAATGGACAACAACTGTCATATTCCTGAGTTGATACAAATAAAGGCAACAGTAGTATACCGCTGTTCGAAACTCATAAATCGATAGAAAAAAACCCAAATCCAGATTACAAACTAAAACTGAGGGAAACGCATTCAATATAAGAGGAGAACAACGACAAAACAGAAACACTACACAGGAATTTTCAAATGTAGGAAATACTAAATTGAACCTGGTTTTATAGCGCTAAACATCTCATTTGCAGATATCAAATTTAACAACCACATTCATTGCTTACTTATATATGCATTTTAATAAAACAATAAAGGATTGAAATATATGAAGTCCTGTGACTGAATTGCAAGGTTCACATACACTCTAGTGTAGAGTCGATTATTTGACGTCAGTATTTTCAAAATTATACTAGAACAATAACATAATGGCATCATTATAGAACAATAACATAATGGCGAGATTTTTAAAAGTACAGAGCCACGTCTAAATGTATATGATAATATTATGCATAATGCCAGGAGTTATAAAAGTATATAATAATATTGTCCGTAATCAGAGGAGTTATAAAATACATAATAATATCTGTTCTAATCACCGGAATACTAGAAGTCTATACAAATATTTTGCCTAATTACAGGAGTTTTAAAAGTAAAATAACTTCTTATTGATTAACATTAACTTGTAAATTAGAACGACTGCGATAAAGATTGTTGGTGTTCTAGGTGAGGAGAGATAATTAATAGATATATCAATAATTTATGTTTAACGACTTGATCATATAGCTTGTTGAGTTTGATGATGAAAGCATGCATCATCTATTGTTATTAGTACTTTATCCACGTGTTTTATAAATAAATAATGTTTATAACAAACAAGTTAGTTGATGTTTTGTTGCTAATTTTAATCTATATTACAGACCATGCAATTTTTCACAAGTAGATAGTGCTCAGATTAACGATCCAACAACTTTCACCGCCTTCAAGTATATATTAATTGTGAAATAAAATAATGGTCGTAACATAAACATTTCTTTTCAAAATGATGAAAAAGATTTGAACACCAGTTTAATTCAAATTCAGATCATGTTCCCTTTTTTGCTCTCTCTCTCTCTCTCTCTCTCTCTCTCTCTCTCTCTCTCTCTCTCTCTCTCTCTCTCTCTCGTACACATTTCAAGCGTATACCGAAGTACTGACTACTGAGCTGATGATACCCTCGGGGACTGATAATCTACCAGCAGCGGTATCGACTCAGCGCTCGACCTTGAGTCTTTGATACACAATATTAAGCCTGGTATCCATGATTAGTATAATACAAAACCAGTGTTGTCATGCTACAGTTATGTTGTTCTAGTATAATTTATGATGGCAAGAGACTTAAACCTTACTTTGAGGAAAGGATTTTGAATATCCAATAATGAATATATTATCCTTCGATCAGTTTAATTTAGAACCAGTGCTGGTATGTTAGTTTGGTATAAAGTTATCTGTTAAAGTATGTCCCTGTTATGTCTAGTCTGTTCTGTTATCCTGTTCAACTTTGTATTTATTTGGCTTTTTAACTATTTCGATCTGAGCGTCACTGATGAGTCTTATGTAGACGAAACGCGCGTCTGGCGTATAAAATTAAAATCCTGGTACTTTTGATAACTATTTACACCACTGGGTCGATGCCACTGCTGGTGGACGTTTCGTCCCCGAGGGTATCACCAGCCCAGTAGTCAGCACTTCGGTGTTGACATGAATATCAATTATATGGTCATTTTTATAAATTTTCTGTTTACAAAACTTTGAATTTTTCGAAAAACTAAGGATTTTCTTACCCCAGGAGTAGATCACCTTAGCCGTATTTGGCACAACTTTTTGGAATTTTGGATCCTCAATGCTCTTCAACTTTGTATTTATTTGGCTTTTTAACTATTTCGATCTGAGCGTCACTGATGAGTCTTATGTAGACGAAACGCGCGTCTGGCGTATAAAATTAAAATCCTGGTACTTTTGATAACTGTTACCTATTATAATATCTGTTTAGAAATTTTTTTATCAAGGCTTCTTTTTAACTCAGTTCTAGTATGCATACTGCTACCATGTTTTTGTTTATTCCACATTTGCGAGGGAGTAAAAGGTGAGGGCTGAAACATCAGGAAATATGTTTAACTTTGTTGTATTCTGTGCCTGTCCAAAATCAGAAACCTTTAGCTTTTATTAGTCTTTGGTATGTTTTGTTTTCAATTTTTGGTTATTTGTTTGTCTCTAAGTTTGGTGAACTAGTACACAGTGATAGTTTGGGATCAACTGAAGCTTGCTGCCGCTTCTAATCGTTATTCGACGTGCTGTCTCGTTGACAATACAACGACCTCCATTTCATTTATATAGAATAGTTTTTTTTTCAACATCTGTTAAATGATAAGAAGGTTAGAATTATTATTGAAAGCAATTGTATGTATCGAGTTGTCCTACGCCCAATATAAAAAAAACCACAACCCACTATTAAAAAGATAAGTTCAACACATGATCGTGTGATGTAGTAAGTTGTTATTTGATAGCCCAACATCTCTGTTTACAAATTGATAAATACGATTACAAACTATTAAAGCAAATGGTTGTTTCAACACCACATTAAAATGTATTCCTTCAATCAAAGGAAACTATCTGAAAAATTGATATAAAAAATATAGTTCCTTAGTTTTAACACCAAACTGCTATAACTGGAATTTTTATTTAAAAAAGGACGCAGAGTATTCAGAGTTACTATTGTAGGTAAGTGTATGTCTTTTAGTGTGCATTCAAACCTCACTATAAAATCATGGGATTTTTTCTGATAGTTTGATCAAACGAATAATAGGTCTAAATTAATATGATACCAGTATCAATATCAAAGAATTTGGCGATGACTGTTAGAATGGACGAACAACGAGCGGATAATGACTGTATCTTAAATACTCTTAAACTCTGTACTTGTTTGGCTTTATAAACATTTCGACTTGAGCTTCACTGATGAGTCTTATGTAGACGAAACGCGCGTCTGGCGTACTAAATTATAATCCTGGTACTATTCTATCATTGAAAAGTAAAAATTTGCTGAATAATGCAAACTTCCGTTTGTTTTGTACTGCTTAAAATGCTTGAATAATTGAAATAAAAAAAGATTATTGTATCTATTCATTTCTGTTATTTGATATTTATCAGGCAACAGCCAAACCTACTATAGTAATTAACATACATATAATTGTTCTTTTAAATCAATTGGAACATTTTTCAAAGAAAGTTATATAGCAAAATAGTTCCAGTTCAGTGGAATGGAAACATTCATTCTACATTATTTAGAAGAATATTTGGGATAAAATATTTTATGGAATGACGGTGCAGTTTGTTGGAAAGAAAACTTTGTAATGACATTCTATATTTTCCCAAATGATTTGGTTGAAAAATAATTAAAAACCCTGCCTATTAATTTCCAAATGTAATCATTTCCTGTGATTAACTAACAATCACAATCCTTATTTAGAATTTATTCTGAATATAAGTAAAACATTTCATCCAATAAATGTTAAGTTCATTCAATTCGAAGGTCTATCATAATAACTTCCTGTTTAAACTATCGCAACCCTGTTTTGAATTTTAGCGTCTCGATGTAATAATGTTATCTGACACCGAGAATGATACCCCATAATGTCTTGTTGCTTTAACTTCTGAGATCAAACATGCATACATGTCAAGTTTTCTGAATGTTTCCTTATCTGAACTGATAACCTTTATGTTACTTTACTTTTTAACCCCGCCACATTATTTATGTAAGTGCCTGTCCCAAGTCAGGAGCCTGTAATTCAGTGGTTGTCGTTGGTTTATGTGTTACATATTTGCTTTTCGTTCATTTTTTTACATAAATTATGCCGTTAGTTTTCTCGTTTGAATTGTTTTACATTGTATTTTTGGGGTCTTTTATAGCTGACTATTCGGTATGGGCTTTTCTCATAGTGGAAGACCGTACGGTGACCTATAATTGTTAATGTTTGTGTCATTTTGGTCTTTTGTGGATAGTTGTCTCATTGGCAATCATACCACATCTTCTTTTTTTTTTATATTTAACTGATTTAATATATAATTTTAATTTGGCTTGTCCTTATGCATATGTATTTATAGAAGTAAAGTATGTGGCTTGTCCTTGAAAGCTGTATATGTTTTTTATGTCTTAAACTTAACAGTTGTATGCCTTTAATGTAGCTTGTTTTTAAAAGCAATATATCTTTATTTCATTCGATCCCTACGCCGATAGTTTAAAGCTAGTTACTAATTTTCCATTTTCTTAATCAGAGTTCTATAAAATCATCAATACAATTACAATGAAGTAGAAAATACAGCTGATTAAAAGACATCAATAAGTTGATCGTTTACCTGGTTTTTATACAGTAACGGAATGGTAAATAAACCTTACAACAAAGATCAATATAGATATATAACTTTATCATCTTTTGTTTCATCAAGTAGGAGTCACACTGGAAGGTTTGACATTAAACACACTGGAACCGGGTTTTATCATCTTTTGTTACATCAAGTGGGAGCCACATTGGACAATAAACACACTGGAACCGGGGAATTGTTTTCATTTCCAATTATGTACACCTTTCAAAGGATATATACCCAATCAGGAATCAGGAATAATAATATGTATTGAAAGAATAACAGTTCAGTGAACGTTGACAAATGCGCCAATCCATGATTAGGTTCAAATGCAGCATGCAGTACAATTAAACACAATTGATTTTTTGAGACGTGGTGAAGATTGTGTTGAATATTTTACAAGTTACAGAAGTGTAAGAGAATGAAGGATGTATTCAATTAAGTTTGTCATCGGAATTCTCTTTCTTCTCTCATTGAAAGGTAAGATCGTTTAAATATCATATATTTCAATCTTGTATAAAATTATATGGTTACTGTATGTTTTGAATCAAAACTAGTGAGTACTTCATTGATACAGTTATTATGTGTTTACTTTCTTGCTGAAAATAAAATAAAATGGTTAATCAAAGATTTGACTGCATGCAAGAAGTCTACTAACGATAAAGATTCTTCGGACTTCTCTTGAACTGAATTTTAATGTGCGTATTGTTATACCTTTACTTTTCTTCATTGGCTGGATATATAGGAGGAGGGTTGAGATCTCACAAACATGTTTAACCCCGCCGCATTTTTGCGCCTGTCCAAAGTCAGGAGACTTTGGCCTTTGTTAGTCTTGTATTATTTTGATTTTAGTTTCTTGTGTACAATTTCGAAATTAGTATGGCGTTCATTATCACTGAACTAGTATATATTTGTTTAGGGACCAGCTGAAGGACGCCTCCGGGTGCGGGAAATTTCTCGCTACATTGAAGACCTGTTGGTGACCTTCTGCTGTAGTTTTTTTCTACGGTTGGGTTGTTGTCTCTTTGACACATTCCCCATATCCGTTCTCAATTTTATTTTGAAAGATTTAGTCTCTTTTGAGTAATATTGGAGAATGTGTTAGAATTAATTGCTGTATATGAATGTGAAGAGTATTTTACTTGGTTCACATAAAAAAAGGTACATTTAACGATTAGTCATTAGAGAAAAAGATATCAATGAAGGACTTTATATAGAGTATGCAATAGCTGTGCATGCCTTTGAAATAAATAAACAATACTTAAAATGCAATTTTATTTAGGTAAATTAAGTGCATTTGAATGTCTCTTCTTCAATTGACAGTTTAATGTGTTTTCCATTCTCTTCATTACGCTTTCACATATTCTAATGAATCAAAATGTTTCTATTTAAATGTTTTTTTGAAATATCCGATTTCAAAATACTTGCTGCAAGTTATGCTTTCTTCTGTCATGTAATGAAGAATTTAATTATGCTTGATCTACTTACTAGATAGCTCTTTGGCACCATACATGTACGTTTCGACAAAACAGTTTACTGACAAATCGTAGCTAGTCTTTTCAGTTGCAGAATGCTCCTGTATCATTATGAGCCACTGTTTATGGCAAAACTCAGTGAAGATCCGTCTTAATTACTTTTAATTGAGATATTCAATAACATTAACCTTTATATTGATGATTTATTTTCGTTTAATAATCAATAATTCTCTAGATAGACTTATGAAAAAAAACCTCACTTAAAACATGTAAAAGGAACAATTTTTTCAGTGCATATTATTTAATATCCTTTTCCCACCTGTTGTTGCATTTCCTTATTTGGACATTGTTTACAGTGTTTTTATATCCCAACTTGTCCACAATTATGTACTGATATTTTGGATTTTAGTTATGGAATTATAGCTTACTGGTCTCTACTGGAATATAAGTCAATGATTTCGTTACCACAGATTGCAGAACTTTGCCATATTTTTCAAGCATAAACATATTTAGTTTTGATGTTTGGTTACATCAGTTGAAACCTTACAGTTATTACGCATGAAAAATTACATTCTACATTTAACAGTGATGATGTTTATCGTATGTTTGTGTTGATATATCTTAATTGACACGTTGTTTGCATGCATGTTCACACTTTACTGACTTCTTAGAAGTGATCGTCATACCTCAACAGAGTTATATAAGAGGAGGAACGATTAAGAACGTTTTTTTTATTCTATGGCTAGTCACCACTTCATTTTAATTATGTATATCTATTATATAGTCCTTTTATAAAATTCACTGTTTGCAAAACTATGTATTATTCTTGATAATAATGATGTTTTTGTCCCAGGCGTATAACCCTGGCCTCACAACTTTTTGGAACTTTTGGTCGATCTTCAACTTTTTACATCTGAGCATAGTTTTGTGTGGAAGTAGCACGCGTCTGGCGTATACAAATATTTTTTAACCTGAGTATATGGCTATTATTCGTTTGTTTCTCTGTCCTATATTTTCTCCCATTTATCTGTTTATTCATTGTAACCCTGTCGTGTAATGTTGTAATTTTAATGTTATAATTAACACTGCCATTAAAGCAGGAGGTTTTGCATGCCACAAAACCAGGTTGAACCAACCGTTTTTTCATAAAATGCCCTGTACCAAGTCAGGAAAATGGCCATTGGTACATTATAGTTCGTTTCTGTGTGTGTTAAATTTCAGTGTTGTGTCTCTGTTGTGTTGTAGTTTTCTTATATTTGATACGTTCCACTCAGTTTTAGTTTGTAACCCGGAGTTGTTTTTTTCTCTATCGATTTATGAATTTTGAACTCATAATACTACAGTTGCCTTTATTTATAAGAGGAGGAATGATTAATACAATTGAGATAGCCCAGCAAGCATAGTGGACAACGGAATTTATTAATTTATTTTCATACATGTATCTTAATATATATATATATATATAAACATCTGAAAACAACAATAACCACAATGACTCCTAATAACAAAAAGGGCGCAAGTTCCATAGCAGGAAAGTCGCCTCCCAAAACATCAATATGATAATAATAATAATACAATTGAGAATGGAAATGGGGGAATGTATCAAAGCGACAACAACCCGACCATAAAAAAAAACAACAGCAGAAGGTCACCAACAGGTCTTCGAGAAATTACCGCACCCGGAGGCGTCCTTCAGCTGGCCCCTAAACAAATATATACTAGTTCAGTTATAATGAACGCCATACAAATTTCCAAATTGTACACAAGAAACTAAAATTAAAATAATACAAGACTAACAAAGACCAGAGGCTCTTGACTTGAGACAGGCGCAAAAAATGCGGCGGGGTTAAACATGCTAATGAGATCTCAACCCTTCCCCTAAACCTCTAGCCAATGTAAAAAAGTAAGCGCATAACAAAACGTACATTTAAAATTCAATTCAAGAAATATTCGAGTCTGATGTCAGAAGATGTAACCAAAGAAAATAAACAAAATGACAATTATACATAAATAACAACAGACTACTAGCAGTTAACTGACATGCCAGCTCAAGACTTCATTTAAACTGATTGAAAGATTATGATTTCATCATATGAATATCAGACACAATCCTTCCCGTTAGGAGTTTAGTATCATACCATCATAACATATATGAGAAGAACATAACCCGTGTCATGCCAACAACTGGTTTTTGAATAAATGTGTTATTTATTTCCGATACAAAGACCCTATTAGGGAATCAATATTAACGCCAAACTAGGCAATCTTTAATGACCTGACACCAGTATTTGACTATATCCCTTTCTAATAAGTCTATTTAAAGGATTTGTTAGTTTCTGCGGTGAATACTGATATTTTTGTGCTTTATAAAGAATCTTTCCATAAAAATTGGATGTGAAATACCGAAACGTTTAAAAAGTCTGCATGTTGAGCTATATTTACGAATGATGTCCTTATACCGATGATAAAATTTAGTAAATGTTTTGACTA
This sequence comes from Mytilus trossulus, assembly GCF_036588685.1. NCBI lineage: Eukaryota > Metazoa > Mollusca > Bivalvia > Mytilida > Mytilidae > Mytilus > Mytilus trossulus. Next base: position 85,238,914 of record NC_086379.1, read on the forward strand.
GTTTGTGATATCGAAAACCCCGGTGTAATTATTTTTCAGCAATACATAAATTTCTCTCGTTAAAATCTAAAATATTGTTACATACACGAGCGAATCGTACAAATTATATATAATATATAAGCACCGTAAGATGGTGATAAGGGAACGTCACCATCTAAAAAAGGATAATTTACGATAGGAAATGAAAAATCATCTCTTTTATCATTAATTTCAGTATTAAGCCTTCCGTTAGTGATATAGTTCTTGACACTCCAAAAGTAATTAATTCCACTATTTTCGAAAGTCTTATTTGAACAATTTATTATCAGGTTTTTTATTGTACCAAGTGTACTGGTCAGAAGAATAGACAATTTAGTTGTGGAACAATGGCTTGAAGTCGAAATAAATCTATATTTGTAAGGTGTTTTGTGGAGCTTCAGAAGCCAATACATAGTTGGGATTTTCATTGTATTTGGTTCTGCTTGTAAAGCGGAAGCTAAAAGTTTATTTTTGTTACAGATGTCGTTAAGAATGAAACTCAATAAATTTAAGGACACCATTCCAAATTGGTTGATCTATACAATATGTATGTGTCTTAACTTACTTATGACATTATGACACGTGATGTGTTTTAAGTTCGGTTGGATATTTTGGTAAGTCTTATGTTCACTATTTGAGACGACGTAGTTTGGTATATACATATTCCGCTTTCGGTCATTTAGTTGTTTTTTTTCTTTTACGTGTGCTTCCGATGGGACATTTTGTGCTGTGACATATTATGAAGCGGACATAGAGTTGCTTGTAATTAATCTATAGAGTTTTTGTTTGATGTCGATTTTTTGGATTTGATCTAAAATGATCTTGGCCGTACGATGACCTATAGTTGTTAATGTTTGTGTGATTTTGGTCTTTTGTGGATAGTTGACTCATTGGCAATCATACCACATCTTCTTTTTTATATTGCTTTATATTACAGTTATTTTATTACTATTATCTATATGTATGTAAAAAATATGATGAAAACTAGCTACTTCATTCATATGAATTTACGTTATGCACAGGATTAAACAAAACTATTCTCAGTTTTGATTTAGAGGAAAAACCAACAATGTTTAAAATTTATACAATAACAAACATAAATTAATTTTTCTTTTCATGGTTAGAAAACACATTAAATAACATCATTTAATACAAACTGAATCAAAAATTTATATTATTTTACGTATCTTTAAATAGAAAAAATCTATTTAATAGTTCTTTTGAAATATCCGATTTCAAAATATTTGCTGCAAGTTATGCTTTCTTCTGTCATGTAATGAAGAATTTAATTATGCTTGATCTACTTACTAGATAGCTCTTTGGCACCATACATGTACGTTTCGCTAAAAAAGTTTACTGACAAATCGTAGCTAGTCTTTTTAGTTGCAGAATGCTCCTGTATCATTATGAGCCACTGTTTATGGCAAAACTCAGTGAAGATCCGTCTTAATTACTTTTAATTGAGATATTCAATAACAGTAACCTTTATATTGATGATTTATTTTCGTTTAATAATCAATAATTCTCTAGATAGACTTATGAAACAAAATCCTCATTTAAAACAAGAAAAAGGAACAATTTTTTCAGTTCTTATTATTTACTATCCTTTTCCCCCCTGTTGTTGAATTTCCTTATTTGGACATTGATTTTTGGACATTGTTTAGAGTGTTTTTATATCCCAACGTGTCTACAATTATGTACAGATATTTTGGATTTAACTTATGGAATTATATCTTACTGGTCTTTACTGGAATATAAGTCATTGATTTCGTTACCACAGATTGAAAAACTTTGCCATATTATTCAAGCATAAAAAGATTTAGTTTTGATGTTTGGTTACATCAGTTGAAAACTTACAGTTATTGCGCATGAAAAATGACATTCTACTTTTAACAGTGATGATGTTTATCGTACGTATGTGTTGATATATCTAAATTGACACGTTGTTTCAATGCATGTCCACTTTTTACTGACTTCTTAGAAGTGATCGGCATACCTCAACAGAGTTATATAAGAGGAGGAACGATTAAGAACGTTTTTTTTTATTCTATGGCTAGTCACCACTTCATTTTAATTATGTATATCTATTAAATAGTCCTTTTATAAAATTCACTGTTTTCAAAACTATGTATTATTCTTGATAATAATGATGTTTTTGTCCCAGGCGTATAACCCTGGCCTCACAACTTTTTGGAACTGTTGGTCGATCTTCAACTTTTTACATCTGAGCATAGTTTTGTGTGGACGTAGCGCCCGTCTGGCGTTTACAAATATTTGTTAACCTGTTTTTATGGCTATTATTCATTTGTTTCTCTGTCCTATATTTTCTCCCATTTATCTGTTCATTCATTGTAACCCTGTCGTGTAATGTTGTAATTTTAATGTTATAATTAACACTGCCATTTAAGCGGGAGGTTTTGGCATGCCACAAAACCAGGTTCAACCAACCGTTTTTTCATAAAATGCACTTTACCAAGTCAGGAAAATGGCCATTGGTACATTATAGTTCGTTTCTGTATGTGTTACATTTCAGTGTTGTGTCTCTGTTGTGTCGTAGTTCTCTTATATTTGATACGTTCCACTCAGTTTTAGTTTGTAACCCGGAGTTGTTTTTTTCTCTATCGATTTATGAATTTTGAACTCATAATACTACTGTTGCCTTTATTTATAAGAGGAGGAATGATTAATACAATTGAGAATGGAAATGGGGATGTATCAAAGCGACAACAACCCGACCATGAAGAAAAACAACAACAGAAGGTCACCAACAGGTCTTCAATGTAACAAGAAATTACCGCACCCGGAGGCGTCCTTCAGCTGGCCCCTAAACAAATATATACTAGTTCAGTGATAATGAACGCCATACAAATTTCCAAATTGTACACAAGAAACTAAAATTGAAATAATACAAGACTAATAAAGACCAGAGGCTCCTGACTTGAGACAGGCACAAAAAATGCGGCGGGGTTAGACATGTTTATGAGATCTCCCCCTCCCCCTATACCTCTAGCCAATGTAAAAAAGTAAGCGCATAACAATACGTACATTTAAAATTCAATTCAAGAGAAATTCGAGTCTGATGTCAGAAGATGTAACCAAAGAAAATAAACAAAATGACAATTATGCATAAATAACAACAGACTACTAGCAGTTAACTGACATGCCAGCTCAAGACTTCATTTAAACTGATTCAAAGATTATGATTCCATCATATGAATATCAGGCACAATCCTTCCCGTTAGGGGTTTAGTATCATACCATCATAACATATATGAGAAGAACATAACCCGTGTCATGCCAACAACTGGTTTTTGAATAAATGTGTTTAGTTCCGATACAAAGACCCTATAAGGGATCAATATTAACGCCAAAATGTGCAATCTTTAATGACATGACAACAGTATCTGACTATATCTCTTCTTAATAAGCCTATTTAAAGGTTTGGTTAGTTTCCTGACATTTTTGTGCTTTATAAAGAATATTTCCATAAAAATTGGATGTGAAATACCGAAACGTATAAAAAGTCTCTACGTTGAGATATTTTTACGAATGATGTCCTTATACCGATGATAAAATTTAGTAAATGTTTTGACTAGTTTGTGATATCGAAAACCCCGGTGTTATTATTTTTTCCGCAATACATAAATTTCTCTCGTTAAAATCTAAAACATTCTTACATACACGAGCGAATCGTACAAATTATATATAATATATAAGCACCATAAGATGGTGATAAGGGAACTTCACCATCTTAAAAAGGATAATTTACGATAGGAAATGAGAAATCAACTCTTTTGAACAGCGGTATACTACTGTTGCCTTTATTTATCATAAATTTCAGTATTAAGCTTTCCGTTAGTGATAAAGATATCAAGAGCGAGGAAAGGGAAGTGGTCATTGTTAGTATTACAGTTATTTTATTACTATTATCTATATGTATGTAAAAAATAAGATGAAAAATAGCTACTTCATTCATATAAATTAACGTTATGCACAGGATTAAACAAAACTATTCTCAGTTTTGATTTAGAAAAAAAACCAACAATGTTTAAAATTTACACAATTACAACCATGAATTAATTTTTCTTTTCATGGTTAGAAAACACATTAAATAACATTATTTAATACAAACTGAATCAAAAATTTATATTATTGTACGTATCTTTAAATAGAAAAAATCTATTATGTTTTTAGACATTAACCTGTCTGTTTTTATTCAGCGGTTAACATGTTGTACTGTATTTTTATATTATCTATTTAATGTATTTCTAATTTCTTAGGGTTCTTGCGTTTTACTGTATTCCTTTCACGTAGAGTTTTTTTCTTGAGTATTTCTAATATTGTTATTTTTAATACTTGCAGTACGTTGTACATTTATGTATCATTGTAATTTTGCAAAATGTTTTCTGTTCTATTCTAACATCGGATTCGGACTTTTAAATTTTGTTGTTGTTTCTATATTTTAAAGTGAAGCATTCAAGCTATGCAAGATAGAACTTCCAAGATTTCTGTTATAGATAATGCATATTGTAATGGTTTTCTTGTCGTAGAACACACCGAAGGGTATCAGGATTGAACAAAAAAAAGACCTTAGATGGGAGCAAGAAATCGTGATACATGTACATGTAACATAAAAACGAATATCAATAAATACATGTAGGTCTCTGTTTGATTTTCTTTTCCGAATATGTCAAAGCCGTCTTTTTTTTCAAGTGTTATCAAAGTTTTACATTGAAATTCATTTCACATATATGATAAATGTCTCTGTACTGAAGCGATAAATTAACAAAATTTCAAATTACTTCTTTTTGATATCAAAATGAGGACAATGATGTTTTTACACTTTGATAGATTGAACTTTAAATTAATTCCAAAATAAGCAACAAAAAACATATAAAATTTTGAAGTCAATTGTAGTTTTCATTTTTAGGTGGGAAAATAATAACTTCACACCGGCAATTATTTTATGCCTTGTAGCATAATTAATTGAAACATGGTAACACCCGGGTAAATCTATCGAAAGAATGACCTCATCATATTCGATCTTAATACAAGAGATATATTTTCTTCGGTGATAAGGCCCTGAGGTTATGTTGTTAGTTAATAAATAAATAAAATAACTTATACGTATAACTACGTAGCATCTGAGTGTTCCACGTAGTGACTATAGCTAGATGTACAAAATCAAAATAATCAGAAGAATATTCCCTTAAGTGACATCACACCACACATTCCTCAAATGAAATGTGACTAGGCGCCTACTAATTTTGTTATATTATCACTGGTTATGAACTTAGGATTACTTACATATAGTTAAAACATTAAAACGAGAGGATATAATTAATAAATTCTGTTCAACTTATTTTTATTGATAAACGTTCTTGTTATCATGTTTAAAGGAATAAACTGTTGTGAATATTTCACATAAAATCTGAAATAGGGTTGGAAATTGCTCATCAAAAACATTTTAATTACTTAGGAAAGAAAATTTGGAAAAAATGCTTTAAATATGAATACCTAATAATAATCATTTCGTTTGACTTTTTTTCACAAGAAAATTGCTGTAAAATAGTTAAAAAGTGAAAGAAGCGGTAAAACTCAAGTGAAAGTAAAATTTTATGCTTTATGAATTTAAAAGTCTTTCTTGTCAAACTCTTGCCGCGGAAAACCTTTGCCTGACATAAAATGTCTTTTTTAGTCAACACTTGAAGATATAATAGACCGTTTGGGATATGACGAATGAGAAAGCATAATAGGTTCTCATCATTGGATACGGACATTAAATCTAACAATGGAAGCATATAATGTATAAATACAATCTGAACAGACCAATTCATTCTTACAATCAATGCATACAAAATGCTAAATCGAATAAATCTGGTTAGTGAAGAGCAGAAAATTATAACTCAAGGATCCAACTGTCATTGTAATCAAACAACTATCTATTAGCAGAAGGTTCCCAGATGAAAGTTTAAAAAACAAACTGTTTTATACTAACTTTAGATATCCTATCAAATGTAATACATAACAAACGAACAACAACAATCTCATAATAGTTATGGCAAATTAGATATACAAATGCAATTTATATATTTCCAGTGCATTTCATAGTGAGTAAACTAAATAAAGATACCAGGACTAAATCATGAACCATAGCACCAAACTACCATTTGTAAAAATGTGCTGTGCTGTATCACATGTCTCGTTATTTTGTACATTTTACGTTTATGTACTAGCAGTTATTTTTTTATGTTTTTTTCTGGTTTCGGTAGGATAATGTGTTATGTCTTATCGTATGAAGTCCAAATAATTATAAAAAAGCCTTTCTACGTTGTCATAAAAACAATTTGGACTGGCAATGCAGAAATACATGTATATATATACAGATTTTTAAACGACCTATATTGCTATTGCACTGTCGGCTCGTGCCCGGAGCTGATTGTTGAGTAAGGTTTTTTTCTACATTTTGGTTTAAGTTAGGTGCTTTTTTTTGTACATTTTCTTTGCATATACCCCCTAACGGCTGTTCCATTTTTTCTTAATTGACCCAAACCAAGTTAGGAATATGGCAGCTGCTTTGAAATAGTTCGTTTTTATGTATCTTGGCGTTGTTTTGATGCACCTTATTGTTTCTGTTATTTCTTTGTTTTACTCTTATAGTTGATGTTTTTTCCTCGGTTTTAGTTTGTAAACTTTTCTCTGAAACGATTTATTACTTTAAAACACCGGATTACTATTGTTGCCTTTATTTTTCAATAAGTAATCAATCCAATGTGTATTTCTAATAACCATTGCCGCGGTGCTTATGGATCTTGCAATATAAGAGGGACGAAAGACACCAAAGGGACAGTCAAACTCGTAAATCTAATACAAACTGACAACGCCATGGTTAAAAATGAAAAAGACAAACAGAAAAACAATAGTACACATGACACAACATAGAAAACTAAAGAATAAACAACACGAACCCCACCAAAAACTAGGGGTGATCTCAGATGCTCCGGAAGGGTAAGCAGATCCTGCTCCACATGCGGCACCCGTCGTGTTGCTTATGTGATTACAAATCCGGTAAAAAGTCTAATTCGGTAGGTCAAATTCATGAAAGGGAAGGGGATTGTAGTTACGACGTAAGGAACATATCCGATATCATTTGTGAAACGGTTATTCCATAACGGTCAACCAACTCGTGATGGCGTCCGTAAAATTTACGAAGGGATGATTTCAACTTCACCATTTGGAACTCTTGGTTTAATAGCTTCCTTGTGAGCAGTAACCCTCTATCAAGAAAATCATGATAGGAAATGCAAGCACGGGAATATCGTATCAATTGGGAGATATATACCCCGTATGCAGGTGCTGCTGGAATGTTGCTACTTAGAAATGGAAAGTTCACAATTGGAAAGCTGAAATCATCTCTTTTGTCGTAAAGTTTTGTCTTCAACCGACCCTCATTGTCAATTTCTAGATGTAAGTCAAGATATGAAGCCGACTTAACTGTATCTTAAGTATCTTAAAGTCTTGTATTTATTAGAATACAGATTAACGTCACGACAGGATAGCAAATGCCTTTTGTTATAGCATTTGTCCATTTATTTCCATCGTCTTTTATAAAAAAAAATGTGGTGGTCGATTTTGGTGGGACTGAATATTTTAGATCTCCTGAATATGGAATGTATTGAGTCCATATATATCGTGATATGTCACTAGCAAACTGTGTAGCTTATAATAAGTCTTTATATTATATTCAACTAGTGTTATATATGGGTATGTATCAACTTTTTAATATTTTTTGGCAGTCGACTTTGTATGGAATGATTTTATTTAACCATTTTTTTTACTTTATCAATATGAAATTTATTGACTCCACATATATCGTAAACTATGTAACTGCTGTTAATTCTTCATACTATGCAACTAGTGTTATATTTGTGTATTGATCTAGTTTTTATTGTATGATGAAGGCATGTAAACTTGAAACTAAAGAAGTTTACGTTATGTAGCACTTAAATTTTAGTCTACAGCTACCATACAATACATTAAAATGAAAACACTATGCCAAACTATACATAACTATACAACTCTTCACCATTCTAAGCTCTTTACCAATCCAAACCATCATATTCGATCTTAATACAAGAGATATATTTTCTTCGGTGATAAGGCCCTGAGGTTATGTTGTTAGTTAATAAATAAATAAAATAACTTATACGTATAACTACGTAGCATCTGAGTGTTCCACGTAGTGACTAGATGTACAAAATCAAAATAATCAGAAGAATATTCCATTAAGTGACATCACACCACATATTCCTCAAATGAAATGTGACTAGGCGCCTACTAATTTTGTTATATTATCACTGGTTATGAACTTAGGATTACTTAAATATAGTTAAACATTAAAACGAGAGGATATAATTAATAAATTCTGTTCAACTTATTTTTATTGATAAACGTTCTTGTTATCATGTTTAAAGGAATAAACTGTTGTGAATATTTCACATAAAATCTGAAATAGGGTTGGAAATTGCTCATCAAAAACATTTTAATTACTTAGGAAAGAAATTTTGAAAAAATGCTTTAAATATGAATACCTAATAATAATCATTTCGTTTGACTTTTTTCACAAGAAAATTGCTGTAAAATAGTATAAAAGTGAAAGTAGCGGTAAAACTCAAGTGAAAGTAAAATTTATGCTTTATGAATTTAAAAGTCTTTCTTGTCAAACTCTTGCCGCGGAAAACCTTTGCCTGACATAAAATTTCTTTTTTAGTCAACACTTGAAGGTATAATAGACCGTTTGGGATATGACGAATGAGAAAGCATAATAGGTTCTCATCATTGGATACGGACATTAAATCTAACAATGGAAGCATATAATGTATAAATACAATCTGAACAGACCAATTCATTCTTACAATCAATGCATACAAAATGCTAAATCGAATAAATCTGGTTAGTGAAGAGCAGAAAATTATAACCCAAGGACCCAACTGTCATTGTAATCAAACAACTATCTATTAGCAGAAGGTTCCCAGATGAAAGTTTAAAAAACAAACTGTTTTATACTAACTTTAGATATCCTATCAAATGTGATACATAACAAACGAACAACAACAATCTCATAATAGTTATGGCAAATTAGATATACAAATGCAATGTATATATTTCCAGTGCATTTCATAGTGAGTAAACTAAATAAAGATACCAGGACTAAATCATGAACCATAGCACCAAACTACCATTTGTAAAAATGTGCTGTGCTGTATCACATGTCTCGTTATTTTGTACATTTTACGTTTATGTACTAGCAGTTATTTTTTTATGTTTTTTTCTGGTTTCGGTAGGATAATGTGTTATGTCTTATCGTATGAAGTCCAAATAATTATAAAAAAGCCTTTCTACGTTGTCATAAAAACAATTTGGACTGGCAATGCAGAAATACATGTATATATATACAGATTTTTAAACGACCTATATTGCTATTGCACTGTCGGCTCGTGCCCGGAGCTGATTGTTGAGAAGGTTTTTTTCTACATTTTGGTTTAAGTTAGGTGCTTTTTTTTGTACATTTTTCTTTGCATATACCCCCTAACGGCTGTTCCATTTTTTCTAAATTAACCCGAACCAAGTTAGGAATATGGCAGCTGCTTTCAAATAGTTCGTTTTTATGTATGTTGGCGTTGTTTTGATGCACCTTATTGTTTCTGTTATTTCTTTGTTTTACTCTTATAGTTGATGTTTTTTCCTCGGTTTTAGTTTGTAAACTTTTCTCTGAAACGATTTATTACTTTTAAACACCGGATTACTATTGTTGCCTTTATTTTTCAATAAGTAATCAATCCAATGTGTATTTCTTATAACCATTGCTGCGGTGCTTATGGATCTTGCAATATCTTAAGTATCTTAAAGTCTTGTATTTATTAGAATACAGATTAACGTCACGACAGGATAGCAAATGCCTTTTGTTATAGCATTTGTCCATTTATTGCCATCGTCTTTTATAAAAAAAATGTGGTGGTCGATTTTGGTGGGACTGAATATTTTAGATCTCCTGAATATGGAATGTTTTGAGTCCATATATATCGTGATATGTCACTAGTAAACTGTGTTGCTTATAATAAGTCTTTATATTATATTCAACTAGTGTTATATATGGGTATGTATCAACTTTTTAATATTTTTTGGCAGTCGACTTTGTATGGAATGATTTTATTTAACCATTTTTTTTACTTTATCAATATGAAATTTATTGACTCCACATATATCGTAAACTATGTAACTGCTGTTAATTCTTCATACTATGCAACTAGTGTTATATTTGTGTATTGATCTAGTTTTTATTGTATGATGAAGGCATGTAAACTTGAAACTAAAGAAGTTTACGTTATGTAGCACTTAAATTTTAGTCTACAGCTACCATACAATACATTAAAATGAAAACACTATGCCAAACTATACATAACTATACAACTCTTCACCATTCTAAGCTCTTTACCAATCCAAACCATCATATTCGATCTTAATACAAGAGATATATTTTCTTCGGTGATAAGGCCCTGAGGTTATGTTGTTAGTTAATAAATAAATAAAATAACTTATACGTATAACTACGTAGCATCTGAGTGTTCCACGTAGTGACTATAGCTAGATGTACAAAATCAAAATAATCAGAAGAATATTCCCTTAAGTGACATCACACCACACATTCCTCAAATGAAATGTGACTAGGCGCCTACTAATTTTGTTATATTATCACTGGTTATGAACTTAGGATTACTTACATATAGTTAAAACATTAAAACGAGAGGATATAATTAATAAATTCTGTTCAACTTATTTTTATTGATAAATGTTCTTGTTATCATGTTTAAAGGAATAAACTGAATATTTCACATAAAATCTGAAATAGGGTTGGAAATTGCTCATCAAAAACATTTTAATTACTTAGGAAAGAAAATTTTGAAAAAATGCTTTAAATATGAATACCTAATAATAATCATTTCGTTTGACTTTTTTTCACAAAAAATTGCTGTAAAATAGTTTAAAAGGGAAAGTAGCGGTAAAACTTAAGTGAAAGTAAAATTTTATGGATTTTTTATACAAAAAGCAAACTATGCTATTAAAGATTAGGTCATTAAAGATTAAATATTTTTGCGTTAATATTGATTCACTTATAGGGTCTTTGTATCGGAACTAAACACATTTATTCAAAAAAACAGTTGTTGGCATGACATGGGTTATGTTCTTCTCATATATGTTATGATGGTATGATACTAAACCCCTAACGAGAAGGATTATGCCTGATGTTCATATGTTGAAATCATAATCTTTCAGTCAGTTTTATTGAAGTCTGGAGCTGGCATGTCAATGGACTGCTAGTAGTCTGTTGTTATTTATGTATTATTGTCATTTTGTTTATTTTCTTTGGTTACATCTTCTGAAATCAACTCAGACTTCTCTTGAAACTGAATTTTAATGTGCGTATTGTTATGCGTTTACTTTTCGACATTGGCTAGAGGTATAGTGGGAGGGTTGAGATCTCACAAACATGTTTAACCCCGTCGCATTTTTCCGCCTCGCCCAAGTCAGGAGACTCTGGCCTTTGTTAGTCTTGTATTATTTTAATTTTGGTTTCTTGTGTACAATTTGGAAATTAGAATGGCGGTCATTATCAAGGAACTTTATAGTATATATATGTTTATGGGCCAGCTGAAGGACGCCTCCGGGTGCGGGAATTTCTCGCTACATTTAACACCTGTTGGTGACCTGCTGCTGTTGTTTTTTCTTTGGTCGGGTTGTTGTCTCTTTGACACATTCCCCATTTCTATTCTCAATTTTATGCTACCCTACATACACTTCACTTAAATTAACTACAGTTAAATTCATAGCAGTCAAATACATTACAATATAAAACGATTTCATCCGATCCAACCCTGGCCGATACAACACAATGCAACTACATTTCAATACAACACAATGGACTTAAAAAACAAACCAATCCAATACAATACATTACAATTTAAGACAACACAATACAACACAATACAATACAATATAATATTGTACAATATAATACAATATTGTACAATACAATATTGTACCAAACAATATAATATTGTACAATACAATATTATATTGAATACCATATAATATTGTACAATACAATACAATCTTATTTTGTAAAATACAATTCAATACAATTTAATACAATACATTATTTTCCTATATAATACAGTATAATACAATGCTATACAATGCAATCCATTTCAATACCAAAAACACACAAAACTACATTTCTGAACACGTCACTCCAACCCACATCACTTGAATGCGCTATAGACTAATACAGCTAGTCATTTCAACTACAATACAATACATTTTCCACTTATTTCCATCCTATGGGTCTGATAATTGGTCATTAATACAGTTATGAAGAATATATATATATATATATATAAATATAAAACGGATTTTCTAGCATTTGAATGGGTTTTCACATTCTTTTAGTCCATATCGTTGCCTATAATTGAAAACATCCATTTGATTTAATTTTTGGTGGATACTTGTCTCATTAACAATAGTATCACATCTAACTATTATTATAGAGCTCATCTAATACGAGGATTATTTTCTCTAATCTTTTTTGTTGTTCAAAAGGTGTGTTATATGTCAGACAGGTTCATGTTAAAGTTGGTGTCACTTTCCATATGTTGGAATATATTTTCCTTAAGTATATACGATTATGGCCCGAAGACAGTGTAAATATCTAGTTGTGTCAACCGTAAAGGGTCATTTCTCTGTGAGAACGCCGTGTGAACTGTGATATATTTTCTTTTAGTACATACGAGTATGGTCCGAAGACAGTGTAAATATCCAGTTGTGTCAACCTTAATGGGTTATTTCTCTCAGGACGCAGTGTGAACTGTGATATATTTTCTATAAGTACATACGATTATGGCCCAACGACAGTGTAAATATCTAGTTTTGTCAACCGTAAAGGGTTATTTCTCTCAGGACGCAGTGTGAACTGTGATATATTTTTCTTTAAGTACATATGATTATGGCCCGAAGACAGTGTAAATATCTAGTTTTGTCAACCGTAAAAGGTTATTTCTCTGAAGACGCAGTGTGAACTGTGATGCATTTTCTTTAGTACATACGATTATGGCCCGATGACAGTGTAAATATCAAGTTTTGTCAACCGTAAAGGGTTATTTATCTGAGAACATAATGTGAACTGTGGTATATATTTTTAGGGTTAGTAATGTTGAACATGCTCCGCTTTAAGGGGACAACATTTGTTAAGTTATACCGAACTAATAAACAATTATCTTTTGAACATTGAAAATACATGTTTAAGAATCTATTTCACATTGTTTTATCATAGAAACAGATTGTCTTAACACTCCGTATGCCGCGTATGTACATCAAAGTAGAATATTTGAATAAACGACCATAAAAAAGGTCGTTTGTGTATGTATTTTCGAACTTAATATGGATTTCGAATGATTTTTTTTGTATCACTTCTAACGAGGTTGCTGCAATTTAGTAAATAAAATAGACGTCAGTGACGTCATTTCTATTGGATATAACTAGTCTCTGAAATGGTAATTGAACCTAGAATAAGAAGGCAATTCATCTTTTACGAATTATTGCATTTGAATAAAAATAAACCCACTAATACCTATTTTACTCTTCTAAAAATCGGTTTTATTCCCTTTATTATATTTGTGGTTATTTTGAGTCATTGGTTAATGAAGGTATCAAGCAATTGGTGTTTTCATTTTGATCCTTTATATATTCCTCGTACAATCTTATTCGGTCTCAATTAGCTGTATTTGAACTTGGCTCTGCCGCTAGCTTGTATAACATACCTCGATCCAATACAACGAGACAAATTGCAGGACTATTTAAAAAACAATGCGCATTTCAAAATACTATTTTTAGGTAAGATAACACTTGTTCATAAAACATAACAAAGTATTGTCTTAACAATTTAGAACATATTTACACCTTCGAGTAACATAACAAAAAGAGAAATCACAAAAATTATTGAACTCCGAGGAAATTCAAAACGGAAGGTTCCTAATCAAATTGGAAAATCAAATGCTAATACACATCAAACTAATGGATAAAACCAGAAACATTCCTGACTTGGTACAAGCATTTTCTTATATAGAAAATTGTAGATTAAAGCTGGTTTCATAAATAGCCACTCCTCTTATGACGGAACTTCATCAACACATTTTATTAAATTAGAATCTTTAATAAACTTATAATATTTCCCCCCTCAAACTATAGTATTTATAGTATTGTACGAAACATATTATTCACCTCCATCAACCCATTAAAGATATAAGAATTAAAAAAGAAAAAGCTACCAGAGTAGAAAACGATTTAACAGTTATTTATCTATCTGTCTTTCTTGTTAAATTATGTTATAAAGATCAATGAATTATAGTAAATTTCATTCTGTTATTACAATTAATCATTTATAATTATTCTCATATTGTTATTCAATCATAATTCTCTTCAATAATCAATTTGTTGTAACAACTTTAAACCTGTTATGACTAACTGTAATTCCAATATCATCTGTAAATACAGATTTCCTTAATGATTAAGCATTCTCCAGACATATTACTGATTTAACGGTTTTATTTTGATAACGCGGTATCTATATGATCACTTCGGGTTTAAAGAGTATGCAGATTTGTGAGTTCAAGACATATCATTAATCGGATAATTTGTATTTTAATTAGTTATCAAAGGTACCAGGAATATAATTCAATACGACAGACGTGTTATTTGATGAATGTTTAAACACTATTGGAAATATCTACTGCCATTATGTAACTTGATCCTAAATCCGTAAAAAAGAGGTCAAAGGTCAAACAAATACATATGTTTAGGTATATATACTTCTACATAGTTCCCCTGCTAATAAAAAAATATATATCATATTATAACTTGATTCAAATAAAAGAGGTTTCAAATTGTTAATAATTACATTAGATGTATGTTTCATCATAATACTTTATTCTGATTGGCTAACTACACATCACGTTTTATTCCTTAAGCAATTGCATAACACAATCAAACTTATCATTCATGATAACACGAGTTCCTGATATAAAGTGAACAGGTGAATTCAATATTTTTTTTTATATAAAATTCGTGTTTTCATGATCCTAACTATAAAATGTAATTATAAGTATTGACTGATTCTTTTTGTAACTTCATAGGGTTGTAAAAGCGTTGACCGTACGCACATTTATAGAATGAAGCGCTTCCGCGTGTCATTCAAAATGTACTTCGGTCAACGCTTTCACACTCCAATACAGTTACAAAGAGAAGCATTCAATTCTGGAATAAAAATTGTGAAAGTATTTCATACAAATGTTTCCTTAGGTTTAAGAAACGTTTGTTCTTTTTAATAAGTATGAATTCAATATAACGAATAATTAATCTACCATATCAAATCCTGTTCTGTTTTACAATTTGTTGTGTTGTGAATTTTTATTCTGTTATTTCAATTGTCACATATTAATGATTTCAACAATATAAAGAACTGCATTTTAATATTTAAACAATATGATTTTAAAATTCGGTAGAGGTAGAGGTGCAAAGTATAATATGATTTACATTTAAAAATGTCTTGATAACAATTAATATTATAACAATTATATTATAATAGTTATCAAAAGTACCAGGATTATAATTTTATACGCCAGACGCGCGTTTCGTCTACATAAGACTCATCAGTGACGCTCAGATCAAAATAGTTAAAAAGCCAAATAAATACAAAGTTGAAGAGCATTGAGGATCCAAAATTCCAAAAAGTTGTGCCAAATATGGCTAAGGTAATCTACTCCTGGGGTAAGAAAATCCTTAGTTTTTCGAAAAATTCAAAGTTTTGTAAACAGAAAATTTATAAAAATGACCATATAATTGATATTCATGTCAACACCGAAGTGCTGACTACTGGGCTGGTGATACCCTCGGGGACGAAACGTCCACCAGCAGTGGCATCGACCCAGTGGTGTAAATAGTTATCAAGAGTACCAGGATTATAATTTTATACGCCAGACGCGCGTTTCGTCTACATAAGACTCATCAGTGACGCTCAGATCAAAATAGTTAAAAAGCCAAATAAATACAAAGTTGAAGAGCATTGAGGATCCAAAATTCCAAAAAGTTGTGCCAAATATGGCTAAGGTAATCTACTCCTGGGGTAAGAAAATCCTTAGTTTTTCGAAAAATTCAAAGTTTTGTAAACAGAAAATTTATAAAAATGACCATATAATTGATATTCATGTCAACACCGAAGTGCTGACTACTGGGCTGGTGATACCCTCGGGGACGAAACGTCCACCAGCAGTGGCATCGACCCAGTGGTGTAAATAGTTATCAAAAGTACCAGGATTATAATTTTATACGCCAGACGCGCGTTTCGTCTACATAAGACTCATCAGTGACGCTCAGATCAAAATAGTTAAAAAGCCAAATAAATACAAAGTTGAAGAGCATTGAGGATCCAAAATTCCAAAAAGTTGTGCCAAATATGGCTAAGGTAATCTACTCCTGGGGTAAGAAAATCCTTAGTTTTTCGAAAAATTCAAAGTTTTGTAAACAGAAAATTTATAAAAATGACCATATAATTGATATTCATGTCAACACCGAAGTGCTGACTACTGGGCTGGTGATACCCTCGGGGACGAAACGTCCACCAGCAGTGGCATCGACCCAGTGGTGTAAATAGTTATCAAAAGTACCAGGATTATAATTTTATACGCCAGACGCGCGTTTCGTCTACATAAGACTCATCAGTGACGCTCAGATCAAAATAGTTAAAAAGCCAAATAAATACAAAGTTGAAGAGCATTGAGGATCCAAAATTCCAAAAAGTTGTGCCAAATATGGCTAAGGTAATCTACTCCTGGGGTAAGAAAATCCTTAGTTTTTCGAAAAATTCAAAGTTTTGTAAACAGAAAATTTATAAAAATGACCATATAATTGATATTCATGTCAACACCGAAGTGCTGACTACTGGGCTGGTGATACCCTCGGGGACGAAACGTCCACCAGCAGTGGCATCGACCCAGTGGTGTAAATAGTTATCAAAAGTACCAGGATTATAATTTTATACGCCAGACGCGCGTTTCGTCTACATAAGACTCATCAGTGACGCTCAGATCAAAATAGTTAAAAAGCCAAATAAATACAAAGTTGAAGAGCATTGAGGATCCAAAATTCCAAAAAGTTGTGCCAAATATGGCTAAGGTAATCTACTCCTGGGGTAAGAAAATCCTTAGTTTTTCGAAAAATTCAAAGTTTTGTAAACAGAAAATTTATAAAAATGACCATATAATTGATATTCATGTCAACACCGAAGTGCTGACTACTGGGCTGGTGATACCCTCGGGGACGAAACGTCCACCAGCAGTGGCATCGACCCGGTGGTGTAAATAGTTATCAAAAGTACCAGGATTATAATTTTATACGCCAGACGCGCGTTTCGTCTACATAAGACTCATCAGTGACGCTCAGATCAAAATAGTTAAAAAGCCAAATAAATACAAAGTTGAAGAGCATTGAGGATCCAAAATTCCAAAAAGTTGTGCCAAATATGGCTAAGGTAATCTACTCCTGGGGTAAGAAAATCCTTAGTTTTTCGAAAAATTCAAAGTTTTGTAAACAGAAAATTTATAAAAATGACCATATAATTGATATTCATGTCAACACCGAAGTGCTGACTACTGGGCTGGTGATACCCTCGGGGACGAAACGTCCACCAGCAGTGGCATCGACCCAGTGGTGTAAATAGTTATCAAAAGTACCAGGATTATAATTTTATACGCCAGACGCGCGTTTCGTCTACATAAGACTCATCAGTGACGCTCAGATCAAAATAGTTAAAAAGCCAAATAAATACAAAGTTGAAGAGCATTGAGGATCCAAAATTCCAAAAAGTTGTGCCAAATATGGCTAAGGTAATCTACTCCTGGGGTAAGAAAATCCTTAGTTTTTCGAAAAATTCAAAGTTTTGTAAACAGAAAATTTATAAAAATGACCATATAATTGATATTCATGTCAACACCGAAGTGCTGACTACTGGGCTGGTGATACCCTCGGGGACGAAACGTCCACCAGCAGTGGCATCGACCCAGTGGTGTAAATAGTTATCAAAAGTACCAGGATTATAATTTTATACGCCAGACGCGCGTTTCGTCTACATAAGACTCATCAGTGACGCTCAGATCAAAATAGTTAAAAAGCCAAATAAATACAAAGTTGAAGAGCATTGAGGATCCAAAATTCCAAAAAGTTGTGCCAAATATGGCTAAGGTAATCTACTCCTGGGGTAAGAAAATCCTTAGTTTTTCGAAAAATTCAAAGTTTTGTAAACAGAAAATTTATAAAAATGACCATATAATTGATATTCATGTCAACACCGAAGTGCTGACTACTGGGCTGGTGATACCCTCGGGGACGAAACGTCCACCAGCAGTGGCATCGACCCAGTGGTGTAAATAGTTATCAAAAGTACCAGGATTATAATTTTATACGCCAGACGCGCGTTTCGTCTACATAAGACTCATCAGTGACGCTCAGATCAAAATAGTTAAAAAGCCAAATAAATACAAAGTTGAAGAGCATTGAGGATCCAAAATTCCAAAAAGTTGTGCCAAATATGGCTAAGGTAATCTACTCCTGGGGTAAGAAAATCCTTAGTTTTTCGAAAAATTCAAAGTTTTGTAAACAGAAAATTTATAAAAATGACCATATAATTGATATTCATGTCAACACCGAAGTGCTGACCACTGGGCTGGTGATACCCTCGGGGACGAAACGTCCACCAGCAGTGGCATCGACCCAGTGGTGTAAATAGTTATCAAAAGTACCAGGATTATAATTTTATACGCCAGACGCGCGTTTCGTCATAAGCAACACGATGGGTGTCACATGTGGATCAGGATCTGCTTACCCTCAAAGAGCACCTGAGATCGCCCCTGGCTTTTGATGGGGTTCATGTTGCTTATTCTTTGGTTTTTTGTGTTGTGTCAAGTGTGCTATTTTTCGAATCAGTTTATTTTCGATTCATGAGTTTGATTGTCCCTCTGGTATCTTTCGTCCCTGTTTTTTTTAAAGTTAATTTTATGTTCTTGTTGTGATTTAAATACAACTGTTAATCTGCTGTTCTAACTCGTAAACAGTTTCCTAGGAATAGAATCCTGTTGATATTTCCATGGTCACATACATATAAAATATTTAACTAGACGTAGCGAAATATCAGATATCTCACTATAAATAATAAACTGTTATTTGCGAGTCGTAATTCCTTCGTTAGTATATAGTGCCGTATTTGTGAGTCATAATGTGCCGTTTTGTTTTTATAAAGGGACGTACCATCGCTACAAACCTTGTATGAAATAAGCCCCGCCTCCCTTCTTACCTAATTTGGAATATAAAGGGACATAACACCGCTACTAACCGTGAATGAAGTAAGCCCCGCCTCCATACTAACCTCATATGAAATATACATGGTCTCCACGCGGATACTCTTAACCAATCATATCCCTAGAAATGAATAGGAGGTAAGATAAATAGATAACACTTGAATATATGAATAACACTTGAATACAGATTGTGTCAAATATTTGGCATAGGTTTTATATAATTTTCATCAATATATCTGAATAAGAAATTGAATGATCTGGCGTCTCTCATCTTCTGCTTTTTGAAAAGTGTCCGAAGAGGTCGGCACATTTTCGTTCCCATAGGAATGTTGACAATTTGTTGACAAAATTACCTCTAATTCAACAAATGTGTTGTCATTAAGAAATATACTGATCAGTTGATGCTCTATGTAGCTTGTTTTACCTGTTTGCTTTCATTATTTAACAAAAAACGCCGTATGGTATCCTAGAGTGCAAACGTATTATGCGTATGCTACCATTTTTATGTTGAATAACATTGTGGATTATTTCAGTAAGCTACCATTTTTATGTTGAATATCATTGTGGATTATTTCGTTGGACCTTTTTTTTAATATCCAACTAATTTCAGAGAAAGATTGAGATTTAAATTAATTCACAAGTTCTTTATAATAAAGTTTTTTATAATCCAAATAATTATGGTTAATACCACTACGCAGGTAAACATTTTCACAGTATTTCTGACGATTATCTTTTGCTGCGGAAATAATCTGATCTAATGGACAATTCTTTTGTCGAACTGAGAGAGGCAGATGAGCCAGTAATCTATCGTTGTTTGTACGGAATGTTTGGGTATCAAATACAAACAAGATAAGTTGATCTATTGTTCGATATAATGTTCATTGAAGCCACGAAGCACTTATGATTCTCCAACATCACATTAAATTCAAATGATATGGTTTTGTATGTTGGATTACACAAGTGCGCATTTATTTGTACGATTGTCTTGAAAAAGAATTAGAAAATTTCTAATTTTTTTTCAAGACAATCGTAGTAGAACCATTTACAAAGACAATATCACTAGACGTCGACCAAGAATGAACATTTTCTTTCTCCGTAACAGATATCAGGAAGAATGTAAATCATTTTCTCTCTAAGGATTATCGTGTATTCCTGATCACAGTTCAAAACAAAGAATGTCTTCAAATTAATTGTCCTGAAACACGTTTAACAGCTTGAAACAATTAAAAATTGCAACTGACTATAAGTTAAATTTTGAAACGAAGAGAAAAAACAAAACAAGTTTAGAAAATTCATAACTTCATAATTACAATCAAATGCAAGCACTTTCAAAACAATGAAAAGAAAAGAAAGCAAACTATTTTTAGTATAAGTTATAACATAATTAATGTATCCGCAGTTGGTTAGAATAGTCATTTACAATATAACAAGTTAAACATGGAATTGAGATAACTTTTCAATTTCAAATTAAATGAATATTATTTGAATACGAACACGTTAAACTTTCGATATTATGCTATCATAGTAATAAATAACAGCGTAATGTCATGTGTCCTTTCTGTCTTGATACACTGTTCTATAAGGATTAAATGTATACAGAATACCATTTTTTTTCAATTGATATTGATTTTTTTAACAGTTTATGAAATCTTATTTCTTTCAATTTCCATTCTTTGTTATAAATCCATATATATAGTAACCTAGAACATAAGCCGATCGGGTATTGTTCATTACTTTGCGGTACAGCGGTCGATATATAAATAAACCTAATAAATTTTACCTGATATTATTGAAATTTCAACAAATAATAGACATAAAAAGGAAATATATTCCTGATTTTGAGCAATTTGTATTTAATCTCAATATGAATAAAATGTTTATCAAACAAATAGCATTACTAAATCAATATAATTTGTTTCATATACTATAAGATTTATGAAGAACAGAAAAGAATATATAAATAAAACAATCTAAGTTCGTGTTCAGGTAAAAATAAAACATGGTCGCAATATTAATACAAAGATACAAAAGATTCCCAATATGGAAACAAGCAACTACTAATATAGTCTCAAACACAATTAGCATTACAAAATCATTGTCCAGAAACAAGCAACTACTAATATAGTCTCAAACACAATTAGCATTACAAAATCATTGATTTCAGTCATACTTCCAGTTTTAAAACATTTGATACCACATACAATAAATAAAATTAAAAACTTATTATTCAAGAAAAGATAAAAGATCAACGTACGTAATAAAATGTAAAATGGATCCATAACTTACCGATGAAAGGTTATGTGGAATAAACCGAAGCCATTTATTAAAGTTTGTGATGAAATGTAGAAATACGACAATTCTGTATCGATAGAAAGAAATTTCATCTATACCGAAAGTAGTACAAACTCTATGTGATAAAATGTGAATTGCAACTTATCTGTACTGATCAAAAGACATGATGAGTATACCGACCTATTTTACTCATGTATGTGATTAATTGTAAAATGAAACCATTCATTACTATTAACAAGAAATGTAGGACATACTGAACTCCGTAATAACTGTATGGGATAAAATGTATAAAGCAATAATTCCGTACAGATAAAAAGACGCATGAAGAAAGTTGACGTTCTTAATAAATGCATGAGATTAAAGTGAAAAATATCCATTCTATACTGATTAAAACATAATGTGGAGTAAACCGACCTACTTCAAAAAATGTATGTGATAAAATGTAAAAATGCAACCATTTTATAATCAGCAAACGATTGATGGAGTATGCCGAACTACTAGATTAATGTATGTCACAAAATGTGAAAGTAATACAATCTGTAATTTTTAACTTTTATTTGTCTTTTTCTTTTTTACGGACGCCATCACGAGTTGGTAGACCGTTATGAAATAACCGTTTCAAAATGATATCGGATATGTTTCTTACGTCGAAAATACAACCCCCTTCCCTTTCATGAATGTGACCTACCGAATTAGACGTTTTTACCGGATTTGTTATAACATAAGCAACACGACGGGTGCTACATGTGGTGCAGAATCTGCTTACCCTTCTTGAGCACCTGAGATCACCCCTATCTTTTGGTGGGGTTCGTGTTGCTTATTCTTTAGTTTTCTATGTTGTGTCGTGTGTTCTATTGTTTGTCTGTTTGTCTTCTTTCATTTTTAGCCAGGCGTTGTCAGTTAATTTTCGATTTATGAGTTTGACTGTTCCTCTG
Organism: Mytilus trossulus; assembly: GCF_036588685.1. NCBI lineage: Eukaryota > Metazoa > Mollusca > Bivalvia > Mytilida > Mytilidae > Mytilus > Mytilus trossulus. The sequence goes on from NC_086379.1 coordinate 85,261,619, forward strand.
GTATCTTTCGTCCCTCTTTTTCATACAAAATATCATGTCAATGTCAAAAGCTTAGACAATCGACACACTGTGTTATGATAATTCATCCTCATACGAAATACCATATCAATGTCAAAAGTTGAGACAATCGACAAAACATGTTATGATAATTCATCCTCACACAAAATACCATGTCAATGTCAAAAGCTTAGACAATCGACACACTGTGTTATGATAATTCATCCTCATACGAAATACCATATCAATGTCAAAAGCTGAGACAATCGACACAACATGTTATGATTATTCAGCTTAATACGAAACACCATGTCTATGTTAAAAGCTGAGACAAACGACACATCGTGTAGTGATAATTCATCCTCATACGAAATACCATATCAATGTCAAAAACTGTAGTTTGAATGCAAAAAAGGTTCTATGTGAACCACTTTCCGTTGTATTATTCGGATCCTGTCACACCACTTGTACTCATCATATTTTTACTTCCTTTGGCTTTATAACTATTTTGATCTGAGCGTCACAGACGAGTCTTAATTAGACGAAGCGAGCGTCTAGCGTATTAGATTATAATCCTGGTACCTTTGATAACTCTTGACAAATCCTACGATATACATTGTTTGTTTTACTCTGTTATAATATTTGAGAGATACAATTAACAATGGATAGTCAATGCTCTTTGTTATTTAAGCATTGACTTGTTTCATTAATTGACTAGAACAGCTTTATTTGTTGTTTAAGTATCGAATTGCCAAAATTAAAGACCGGTCCAGTTCTGTCCTTTATACAAGCATTACCATTATTAAAAACCTCACTGACTTGGTCATGCTCATCATATTGATTTATGATTTAATACATGACTTGCCCTTCTATGTTCATTGTCTGAATACACACTTAATGATTTATTTCACTTAATTCTTTCTTCAAAAGTATCAGATATTATCAAATACCGAGAATATGTATTGTAATAGTTCAATCAAAACTATTGTTTTGAAAGACAAGAAAGTTGCTTTAAATTGTTACTCACTATTAGTATATACCCGCTGATAATTTTGACATATTACAAAAAAGAAAGAATAATGCTAGTTTCGTTTCTAAATTATAATCCTGGTACCTTTGATAAATATTCCTTTGATCCTTTCGATGCAATCTGGATGACAGAATAAGAAAGGGAGGTTTCATTGTTTCTCTTGATAACCTTATATTGAACGATATAATGAAGTAGTGAACTTTTCCGCAGTTCGGTTTGTTTTATTCTATCGTCCTTGTGTTGAAAGAGATAATTTGTTACACACAACTCTATAGGGAATAAAAGAATCAGTGACAATGATTGGACTCAGTGATTGAAACGTTATTAAATTCTGTTGATAGAGTACTACAAGCGATGATGATGGCCCTAAGAGATTATTATATTTTAAAGATAAATTTGGAAAATCTTTGAAAGTGAAACATATCATTAATGTACAACTTTCAGTGTAATAGATTTTTGTACAAATTGATTTTCTGTCGAATTACCCTAAATATATCATACATAAGCGTGTTAACGACGTGACTATATTTTCACAAAAGCTGTGTTGGGAATCATTAATTAAATCATAAGTATATAAACATATACAGTAATTATATGTATTTGGCATTGATGATAAATGTAGAAAGAGTTCCATCAATTGTCATTTGCTGTGCCATTCTCTTGCTTTTTACGCTCAAAGCAATTGTACAACAAAACTTGGAGCTATATAATAATATCTTATATAATGAATGACATGATAGTGAATATGAAAGAATATTGCATGGCATTAGTCGTTCATCATTATAGTTCATAAGTATGTAGTTAGGTGCCGTTAAAGAGAATCTAGAATGCTAAATTAATTCTATAGGTAAAAAAATTGAAAATATCTGCCAAAATTATTGATATATTATTGAACTTTTGTTCGATATATTAAATTTGTCAAGAATAGCGGCAAAATGCAAACTTTTATCTAAATCAATCATTGTATTATTTTGGTCTCAATCTATAGGAAAAGAAATCTAAAATCTTCTCAAGATTTGGCGATGAGTTGTTGAAATCTTCTATGAACAGCAAATTGGTTGATAAAGGACAAACATTTTTATCCTGCATCGTATAAAAACAATCGAAAAAGTCCAAAAATAAAGACTAAAAACTCTCCTTATGTATTTAGTTTGACTGCTTCGAACCTCATATCAAATATTCACATTGAAGTCTCGTACTGAAAAAATATATATAAAAAAATAATCATATCTGAATGGACTAAGCGATACTCGCAATCTCAAGCCTATGCATCTATATAACTTTACGTGAATTATTTGCCATGCTTACAAGAGAAAGAGAAAAATACTAAAAGAGACATGCAAACTCTTTAGTCGAATGAACTGACAACGCAATGACACAGAAAAGAAACAGACCATAAAACAAACAACCGTATACAAATTATAACATACAAATATAAAGACTGATAAAACAGAAAACCCAGGTGATCTGAGGTGCTCTGGAACGGTAAGCAAATCCTGCTCCATATGTGGCATTTGTCATGTTTACCATGTATAAGTACAAATCCGGTAATATGTATAATTCGATAGATCATATTTTATATTCAAGATATATTTTATTTGGTTACTTATTCAGAGAGGACATATTTAATACACATGCATTACTTTTCATACGCCTTCAATACGCATACAATCATTAAATGCAAACGTTCTACTTTTAGCACCCAATACAATGGCATGGTTTACTTTAAATGTCTATGTCATACACATGTTTATCACAAAATACCTGCATATCTACTTTCAACTGTCTTCAAACATTTGAATGTCAAAAGAAATTATCAAAGTTGATTGAAAAATAGAATTTATTTTTAAGACTTTCTATTTGAATAAAACAAAATTGATGAATGTTTCTAATGATTGGTTTTTTCTATAACATACATCATTCAAACTTTTAAATCTTTATCATCTAAAGAGGAGATTATGAAAGATGAAGTTCATTCAAGTATTTTTATATAACAAGTTATACCTATACGGTGATCCCTTTTTTATTTTTATTTCCTAAATGCATACTTAATTAGTTATTTCATGTTAGAAATCAAACCCTCCAGATATCTTTTATGCCTTTTTTATGTTTATTCTTTACTGAATCTGACAATTTTTTGCGACATTTGGATACAGAAGAGTTGCCCAATACTTTTAGTTACATTATATTAAGACTGAATTGAGGCAAAATATTCTATATTCCGTCTTAGACTTACATCTACATTAAATTACATTCTATGCATTTTGTTTTATAATAATATCTACATATGTATCATTTCTTTTTTAGCATTAGTATAGTGTACTTTCTACACATGTGAATAAAAAACACAAAAATACTGAACTCCGAGGAAAATTCAAAAAGGAAAGTCCAAAATCAAAAGGCAAAATAAAAAGTCCAAACACATCAAACGAATGGATAACAACTGTCATATTCTTGCCTTGGTACAGGCATTTTCTAATGTAGAAAATAACATATCTTTCACTGTTTACTTGTGTAATAATTCTTCAATTATATTTTACTTTCTGCACAGGTACTACTGTCTATAAACCTATTGATGATTTCTACAGATGTATTACTCTTTACAACCTTTAATATAATGTCTGCAGATGTATTACTCTTTACACACAAATAATATAATTTCTGCAGATGTTTTTACTGTCTTCAAGTATTTAACCGTTTTAACCTATTTTATATTGGTTTTAAATCCATTCTCAGTGTTTGATCAACTAGCAAACACTGAAACAAAATTAACCCTGTCTATCCTCTTGTTATTGGAAATTCAAGGTTCACTGTCATTGTTGTATTCTACATCAAAATTGATATTGAAAACCTTTTAGCGCTTTGATAACATGTTGAAATACTATAAGACAAATTTATCAGAGTTTATTGGAAACGTACAGTTTTATTCTGTTATATTTATTATGTTCAATCAATGTTTGTTTTCGTCTGGAGATTCCTGCCGTTGATATACACTGAAACTTTCAGTTTTTAAGCTTATATTACTTTAATATATGTTGCAAGTTTTAGAAGGATCACTACGTTATAATGAAAATTTAATTGTGCTATAAGAGCAGACATTTAACTTCGAGATGAAAACCGGTTAAATACTCTGTCAAGTATGATCAATAACAAGTCGAGAAACTTATTCACTATTCAAGCGAACGTAATTGTGGTATATGAATCAAATGAATTTTGCATTTTCGTTCCTCGCATCTCAATGAGCCGCCTTCATTATTTTGTAACATCAAAATCTTATGAAAAATGATATTGTTCAATTACAGAAGTAAATGATTCGAAAAGATCTAGAGAAAACAAGACAATTTAGAAGTAATAAATCGCTAATGGTATACGAAAGCCATATCGGCGTCATAATCGAGCTTCCCTAAAAAGCAATTTGAAGTGGTATAGTAAGAGTAATTGGCAGATTGTAAAGAAATAAATAGATTATAAGAACGTGGATACAGATCGGATCAGATTAACATTGGACAATAAAACACCATTTACCAAAACTAAGAATCGATTCGCCGAAGTTTTATTGCATTCTGTCCGAATCGGTAAACGGAAGGCTATCAAATGTTCGCTGTACCAGGAAAATACATTTTATTACGTCGAAAGTTGTAAAGTTTGTAATTTGTTGAATATTTAACAAGGTTTCCATACATTTTGTTTTCTGTCTGAATAGACATTTTCTTGGATGTTAGGATTCAGATATATAACTACGAAAAATGTATATTTAATTTATTATTCAAGTTTGTACTGATCATTGTAATCTTTTATAATACATTTACTTTGATTAACATACAAATTCTTTACATACAAATGTACAAGGAAAATACAGAGTTAATGAGTACCTTCTGAAGACAAAATTAGTAAACACACTATTTCTCTTTAAATATAAAGAAACAAGACCGGGAATGCACCATCACAAAACAAAGACACTTCAAGGGAATATACCAATCTTTACCATTTACCATTAAGAAACAGCAATAGTGCAAAACAAACCATCAGTTCAATATTTCACAGTAAGTTGATTCCCTTCCCTTTTCATGAATGTAACCTAACGACTAAGACTATTTACCGGGTTTGTAATAACATGAGCAGCACGACCGGTGCCACATTTGGAGCAGGATCAGCTTACCCTTCCGCAGCACCTGAGATCATCCACAGTTTTTGGTGGGGTTCGTGTTGCTCAGTCTTTGGTTTTCTGTTTTATTTCTTTTTGCTGTCGTTTGTCTGTTTGTCTGTTTGTCTTTTTCATTTTTAGCCATGGCGTTGTCAGTTTGTTTTCGATTTGTGAGTTTTGACTGTTCCTCTGGTATATTTCTCCCTCTTTTAGAAACCCCATCTGGGATATAATGATCCTATTCTTATCATTACAAGATACCATCAGAGAAACATAGATATTACTCACTGAAATAAAAAAAAGTCACTACATACATGGGGTTGTAGAACGAGATGGGACAATTAAACACATCAAGGCTGTTTCAACCTGTCAAAAAGAAGAAGAGTGTCCGGTGTAACAATGGAATATCCAAATCTTGGAACGGATAGTTATTGCTATGAATACTTGATTGTATTTAAAATAATTAACTTTGGGTCAATTTGATCAGTACATTTAGAACATTTTTTTATTTTTAACGAAAAAATATCATGTCAATACCGGTATTTGTTTACCCCTGTGTATGTAACTAAAACGCAATTGGACCTTCAAATATACAGAGCAGACCTAAGCTGAGCTTTGGGTGCGGCATGACTATTTACCAAATGACCCTGTTGAGCGTACGGCCTTGAATATAGTTGAATGTATAATATCATTCTCTAAACAATTTCCATGTAGTATTTACGTCATACCACCACCTTATTATTTGCTCCTTTGTAAGCCAGTACGAACCCAAAACACTTTTCGAGTAAGTGATTTTTGATTTTAACGTTAGAACTGGGCGTATTATTTACTTTTTAATTTATTTCATTATTATTCTTTCGAAATGCTAATATCAACAATATTTACGCATTTATTTTAAAAGGAATCAATTCATAATTCATAACGAAAAAAAAATCTATTTAAGACCCCTTTTTTTTATTTAGAAATGTTATGACCTCCCTGTCTTGAACGATTTAAAACAAAATGAACAGATTTATATCTGTATTTCTATTAGAGATTTATTGATTTAAAGATAAAATTAAGGGCATTTATTGCAGATTGTATTTCCCTTCTATGAAAATTCTTAACAACATATCTTAAATTTAAAGTATATTTCTCAATTTTCATACAACAAACCCAACATGCCAAAGTTTACTAAAGTCTGTGACATAAATAAAGGCAACAGTAGTATACCGGTGTTCAAAAGTCATAAATTTATGAGAAGAAAACAATCCGGGTTACAAACCAAAACCAAGGGAAACACATCAACAATAAGAGGAATACAAAGGAGAGGAACAGCAGGAATACCGAATAGTGCGGTGACAGAAGTGTAAAAAGTCGTCTAGATCGCGAGTTTAATCTCCCCAAATAACACACGGCTAAAAATGGTCTTAACTTAAAGACAAATATGTCTTCTTTCGTTTTTGCCCTGTCGTCATAATTTCGTACGGTCACATTTTTCTAAAAAGTCGTTTTAATGACTAGTAGTATATTGGAGAGTTTCAACCCCCCTTTTTCAAAATGAAAAATTGTGTCTGTTTGTCTACATTTAATTGAAATAGTTTTTCCTGAAGCTATGTTTATATGTCAAAATATTCTATTCAGTACTTTATTTTCTTCTAATCTATAAAATTTGCGAAGTTTGACTGTTTTAAATTGTGGTAATTTTAATGCAAATTTGGACACAAACTTTAGCTTCTTCTTCATAGTAGTAATAAAGATTATCCCATTATATTTTAAGCATATAGTATTTCATAAAACTAATAAGTGATCAAAATTTCGGAACCAAAATATGAAAAAAACCTTAAGAAGTCAATGGAAAAAGAATGAGTAAAAAACTTTAATTTCAACACGGAACTCAATCACTTGCCTTCCGTCACTTTTTGTGTATTAGTCAATAATTTGCTCTCAACTGATATATGAAATTACTACCTTTTTCGCTATTATATACACACATAATTATCAAAGTGCACTGATATATGCCACATACGTTGTATGTTTATGTTTATATTCTATGATTTTTTCTTATAAACCATTAAAAAAAGTGTTATTGTAAAATCAAAATAATTGACGGATAGTTTCAGTAAATATTCCGTGATATGTCAAGTCCGTTGCAACTTGCTCCATTAAGTCCAAAGAACAGACAAAAGTCGTTAAATTTTATGCAGTGCTTAAATAATATGCCCCCCAAAAAAGTTCGACTGAAATTTTAATTTACCAGTATAGGGAAGTCGATTTTTGTATCTGCATTGGATAAAAGATTGGATGAGGTAAACATGTTAATTTGAAGAACTCCGTGAAGGCAGATTATCATCGTTCGTGCTACAAAAGTTACACTAGTAAACATATGTGTTCCCCTTTTTAGAGCAAAGAAGCTTCTTATCTCTGATATTCAATGACGACATACAATTATCTGTTGTCCCTTAGTTTCGGGTATTTGTAGGCGTTCTAGAATGCAGTCGTTCAACTGGAGCGCTTTTATTTTGTTGGAACAAAACATTTTCAAAAGATCAAAAACTACTCAAGCTTGAATCAGATGAGCGTATTAAAAATGATTTATCCGTGTCAGTCAAAGTTAAGGTTGAAATAGTTTCCCGTCCAACTTTTAAACTTCAAGCACTCTGTCATTTTGTTTGCATTGCAAATAATTTGCTAAAAAAGAAAAAAGAAAATAAAATCCAAACCCGCGGAAGCAGATATCTCAGATCACGATACTGCTTTTACTAATTTCATTTTGGCTATTGATAATGATTTAATGGTCATTCCTTATGACACCGTTACTTGATAAATATCATAGATCTTTCCTTCCGGCTGATTCTAATATAAAATATTCTACTTATAAAATGCAGTCGAAACTCATTGATTTCTATAGAAATACAGCTGTCAAACAACTTCAACAAGTTGAAGGCAAATATAACATAATATTCAGTAGCAAAATAACTGTTTGAGATGCCATATCTGCTGCTAGTCAATTGAAAACTGACCTCAAAATCGCAATGTCAACTGTAATAGATACAAATCACGGACAGATATTTCATTCCGCTGCAAGTATATTTAGAAAAGACATCGAAACTCTACAGAAGAAAACCCAACTTCGGATGAATTGTTTCTTCCTACTTCCATTCAGTCAATGCCTTCGTATTTATTGCAATTCATTTTATGGTTACTCGATAAAACTGCATACAGCCAAGACTTTTCTCAGGAAATGGCACCAGAGAAATTGCATAAATGCTAATCAATTGTTGAGTCAATTGTTTGTGTGGCAATTTTCTTTTTACTCCTTTTCATTTAGAATTGGCTTCACAAATGTACCATGAGTTTAGTTCAAAACACCCTGTTCAAACTGTGAATGCAAATGGATTTTATGCTTCTTAAAGTGAAGTGCGACGTTATCTAATGTGTTGCCAACCATGAAATTGAGCGAATTCATGATAGTGTGTATGTCTCGTATGTTTCCCCAGCATCTTTAATTTGCAGACAAGCATATGGTTGTCATCACACCTTCCTAAACCCTCCTTTTAGATATCTGTTAAATCTTGGATGAATTTATAGGAATGGTTTGAAGCTGGTGTTTTTTTTAGGAACAAATGTCTTCGGACTTCCTACAATACCTTGTCTGCACTTGTAAAGAAAAACTCAAAATAACGTGTTTGCTTTGAGCAGAACCTTTCAAGTGCAGACCTGTGGTCATGAGTAAAATGTATAGAAATATTAAAAAATGTCTTGTGACGGCTGATGACAATGAAGAAGATGGATATAAAGGTTGATTTGGTAGCTTGTTGCACTGATACACACAGTCCCAGCCCCCAGGTTAGGGGAGTGTTGGCGCACCCGTAAAAAAGCTAAACCCCGGCACATTCTGTATGTGTCTGTTTCAAGTCACGAGACGGTAATGTAGTGTTCATTTCGGGAATTGAATACTATGCAGTATAACTTTGACTCATTTTTGAAGCCCGTACGGGACCTATAATTGTAAATTTATGTCTCATTTGAAGAGTTGTCTCATTTGCAATCATATCACATCTTCTTTTTCTCATATGGAATACTTTTGAAGTTTGTGGTACATTGCAAGGGCAAAAAGGGGGGATATAGGTACTAAAGCTATAATGTAATAGATTTTAACCAGAGTAAAATACATGTAACAACAGATAATATTATGCAAGCAGTAATAATTGTGAAAAACCCCACAAAAGCAATGAGTAGTCTATAAAAAACATGAAGTATCCGCAAATTCAATTTGAAGTCATATTTGACTGTAGAGTTCTATTGCTTTGGTTTCATACCTCACCCAATATGATAGTTTAAAAAATAATTTTAAAGTATTGTCTTGCATGACACTTAATTTTTTACCTGAAATCGATTTTTCATAAGGTTAAGGTGCTCAAAACATTTTATAGGTTGAAAACTTGATTTTTGAAGTTTTGTTTATTAAACGTCGTTTTAGTATTTTTTTTTATAAAAAAATCTAAATGATTTAGGTTTATGTATAATAATGAACATTACTTAAGCAAAAACAGTATCATTTGTATTTAGGTACAGTTTAGAAATAGAAAAAAATGTCAAAATTGAAACCCTCCTAAATTTTCACAGTATTTTACATATGACCTTTGACCTCAATTTGTAAAATATGTGACCATATCAGGTCCTGACGACAGGCATATTACTATAGATCACGATTTCCTCTTTCCAACGATATATTATATAGGTGTGTGTTCGGTGGGGAGATTAAATTCGAAAAAATCTGCCTTCAGTCACCGCACTAGAAGTACAACAAAATCAAACGCCAACGCACATAACTTATTCACTGTACATTTAGCGTAAATTCGAAAAGTTCTACCTAATTTAGTTTTTTTTTCTACTTTGGGATTCAAGTCAATACTATTCATGTTATTTCTCAATAAAAAGTTTCACAATTTTGTCAAGATCGACATGTTTGAAAACCGAAATGTATGTCAAACTAAAGATTTGTCTGGGTTTGTCTGACAAAATATAGGAAATTAAGAAAAAGTTTGATTCTCTTCATACGAAACCATTACAGCTACGCCAGATAACACTACATACCTAATACCCGACATTAGGGAATATATAATTATAAAATAGCTTTTGTAAATATGACATATACATCAGATGACAATTTCACATAAAACACTTCATGAAAGGATGATTCATTTGCCTTTGTAGATCGCATTGATGATAATTTAACACAACATATACAAAAAACAAGTCATGCAAGGATTAGTAATTTACAAAATTGTTATATTTTGTAGATTTGACAGCTGCATTAGATAACAATACATTCGCCTCGACAGAAAAACAGTTGATTAAAGCACTGCTGGACCGGTATGCCCAGTTTGGTAGAATAGGACGACCGGTAATGAAGACCGACGAGAGTATAGATGTAGAGTTTGGTATGTCACTTATACAGATTCTCGATGTGGATGAAAAAAATCAAGTACTAGAAACAAATGTTTGGTTGACTTTCGTAAGTATATAGTAATAAAATTAACGGTACCAATTTTCTTGCACCAGATGCGCATTTCGACAAAACATGTCTCTTCAGTGATGCTCGAGGCCAAAATATTTAGTAAACGTTTCAGTTTAGTTTAAGAAGAGATGAGAAATTGCATTAAGGTGAAAAAAAAGAAATCTAGGAAACTACTAAAAAGACAGACAACATGGAGAAGGATTAACACTGAACCCAATGAATATTACAATGATGACAGTACCATCCTCTGTCATCAGTACCCCCTCTCCCATCTCACCAAAATAAAATGGAATACTTAATAAGCGTGAGGTTTGGCATGACATTAAGCCAGGTTCAACCAACCATTTTTGTTTAAATGTCATGTACCTAGTCAGTTTCTATGTGTGTTGGCGTTTGTTTTTGTTGCACTACGGTGTTTCTGCAGTTCCTTTGTTTTCCTCTTATAGTTTGTGTGTTTCTATTGGTTTGGTTTGTAACCCTGTTTTGTTCATTCTCAATCGATTGGTGACTTTTGATCACTGATATACTATTGTTGCCTTTATTTCAAAGAAAATAATGATTTTGATTTAAGCCTAGAAAAACACGCAACTACATAAACTGATGTTCCAAAAATTTCCATACGAAATGCATTATTGTTATCACCTTGTAAACAGAGTAGCAATCAAAGGTAGGCACATATTGCTCAGTCTTAACTTGATGTCTATTTTTACTAATTACTATTGTAGAAATGCATTTTACGATTTTGGTCGATACCTCTGCTCGTAGACTATATATCACCAAGGGAATCATGAGCCCTGTAGTCAATACTTGAGTACTGACATAATGTATAACACACCTTTCTAAAATTGGTCGTATATAAATTTTGAAATTATAAAGAAACTTCGACCTGAACTCCCTCAAGCAAAGTCTGCTTTTAGATTGATTTGGCTATTTTAAAGTCCTTTTAGTCATATAGTTCCTCAAATGGTTTGGTTCCTTGAACCTTTTAATTTCCAACTATTTGATGATGAGTGGTCCTAAAGATAGGTAATTCAGAAAGGCGCTGCAGACGTATGCCATTAATTTCGTGTTGTTTTCATTTTCGAAAGACTTCATACATGTAGGTGTTTTGCATAACTTGTCCCAATCGCGCTGTTGATTATTAGAACAAGTCAGCAGTATTCACTGTGGTATACAAAATTCTATGTCAAGGGATAGAATACTTAAACTGCATAAGAAACGATAAAAGACAATATTTAAAACATTTAACTGAAACTCAAGTATGATGAAGACTAACAAAGAATACATTGAAGCAACAGTAGTGAACTGATGTTGGAATTTGATGTCCTACTATTTGTGATGATTCTTTATTGTTCATGTACTCAATTATTATTATTATTATTTTTTATTATCTTCATGAAATGTTTTTTCAAGCGTATACCAAGTAATATTAAAACAAATATGTACCGTAAAATAATATTGCAAACTGTATTAATACTCAATCATGAACACTCATGTATGAAAAATACTTCCAAAGGAAATGATATAGTTTTCTTGTTATCAAAACATTTTAACTGTAATAAAGAAACAAAAATGCTTTTCTTACTGTAGTATTGTCTTTCCAATAATGTTTCATATTAATTTGCGAAACATTGGACATATATTTCCTGTGCTGCTTTGATGTTATAAACTTTATTTAAGGATAAGACATTACAATCTATGAATACGCAGCTTGATGTTTCTAATTAGATATATCGATCTTTATCTTTAGACAATTATAGATTCCAAGTTTATCAAATATTCACATTAAACCTAAAGCTAACGTTTTCACTTTTCGTAGGCCTTGCATAGTCATTCAGTCAAGTTCGGTTGAAAGGGTCACGCCCTGTGAATATGAAAGAACCTTTGCAACAACTTTTTGAAGCATCTGTATGTAGGCTGTTGCAAGGCAAACTATATTAGCCCAATTTCCACTCAACTTATCAACACTAGATTAATTTCCAGCAATTATTTATTTTTTACTGTTTTCAACAATAATACAGTTCCATGTATGAATTTTGAAATTTAAACAATATACTTGCTTATTTCTAATTAGATCCTAGTCTTATAGATGCCTAGAGGTAGCTAGTTATTCTATAAAATAAAGAAATATTCAAACTTATTATTCAGAAATATTTTCGTCTACCTTATATATGCGATTTAAGACAATTTTAACAATTTGACCATATCATTGATAAAATTCTGACATTTGAAGTGACAGAAACACCAGAAAAATGTTTAGTTTGCGTATTATTAATGAAATACCAATTTAAACTTGACTGGGAAAATGCAGTTGTCATAAAAGCACTTTTGTAACCATATATTTTTAGATTAAAGTCATAAGAAACCTCAAATCAAAAAAAAAATAATGGATATGTTTTTTTATAACTCAATGGATAGTTTTCATTATAAAAACTTATGTACATATACTTTTTTATGAAGAAAATTCTTTAATTTATTCGTATTTAGAAGAAATTTACTTTATTTAAATTGCTTCCTTCCCCGACATATTTTCCGTATGCAAAGTGACCTTAGTGTGAACCATCTCGTAAAAATCCGGTGATCACAATACGCATGGATGTTCTTAAAATAAACTATTATCTATTTATCTTATAACTACATGTTAAACACGTGCTCAATTTCCATGTTTTTTTGATGATTTTTTGTCGATTGTTGACAAACAGGTGACAATCGTTAAACTTCGGCTTCAAACACGAACTTTAATTACCTGCCATATTTTCACAACAACACTGACCGATTGAAAAAATATTGACGATTATACGAAAATGATAAATTCGTGCACAGAAGACTAAGTTTATGATGTTTGTATGCATTGGTTAAAGAAATGAAAGAACATTATTTTTCACCGGTCACTCGTTTCTTATGACTTTAAGATGAAGTTGTTTTTACATAGTTGTACATTAAAGAGACTGATGATAACCGGACGCCATTAATTGTATACTAAATTTATTTTGTGTTGGTAAACGACATCAGTATTAAATGGATTTCTCGATTGTACTTATAATTCATGGATTTTTATCGATTGCAAACAGCATTTTGTCAGTTTTAAGCCTTACTGAGATAGATTCAAATGTTTCAAGCCGTTGAAGCAAGAAAACGCATCATACCATTACTAAAATTGTGCAAATATCAATTACAACGTAAAGGATCTTATAAATCTTATCAACGAGCGTATAACATTAAACATCTGACATTGATGAGCGGATTCTGTTTGAAATTGAAGCTTTTCAGTTACACGTCGTAAGGTTAAATGTATTTTAAACAAAAACATGTCATCGTAAAGCATACACGTGTCGAAAACATGTCATCGTAAAGCATACACGTGTCGAAAAAGAGACAGAATCAGTTCCAATCAAATTCGAACACAAATAACTAGTTTACACAGTGTGAAATTAACCAGACATACAGTCTTAGCTAAACATTTTTAGCTTGAATTATATATTCATAAACAAAAGATATCATCAAACATATTACAAGGCAATTGACGTACAACCCCATTTAGTTTTATCAAAAGAGTATTATTAAAATGTTTGCGTTTGTATCACTTTTATTCTTGTCAAACATCTTTCATCAAACAAATGATACTGTACGTATGTATCCCGTCATACTTTGAACCACACCTTATTTATTTATTATTATTACATTTACTGTTGAGTCTGTTGTTTGTTATATCAACTTTACATGACTATGCATATATGTATACCTTCATACTTTGAACGACAAAATTATTTTTATGTCTACCTGTGCGAATTTCAAACGCGCAATTTTACACCAGCAATGAAAAACTACTATTCTTTACGGGTAGACTTTATATAGATAAATTAAGTGGTATAAGAAAAGCAAAATTAGTATATTAAATTTGATGTATGCCTTTTTGTGCTTCTTCGTTACATTTGTTGTTTTTATAGTTATGCAAGTATGTTTGTTTTGTTCATACTTTTAACGACAAAATTATTTTTTTGTCTACCTGTACGAATTTCAAACGCGCATTTTTACACCAGCAATGAAAACCTTCTTTCAATTACGGGTAGACTTTATATATATAAATTAAGTGGTACAAGAAAAGCAAAACGAGTATGTTAAATTTGATGTATGCCTTTTTGTGATTCTTCGTTACATTTGTTGTTTTTATAGTGAAATTAAGATGATAACACAATATTGACTGCTGTACCCCTATTTTTGACATTTTCACTCTTTGAGTAGGTTTGTTTTGTTCATACATCGTTGACAATGTAATGGAATTTGATGCGACTGTCATACAAGTGAGAGGTTTAGCTAGCTATAAAACCAGGTTCAATCCACCATTTTCTACATTAGAAAATGCCTGTACCAAGTCAGGAATATGACAGTTGTTATCCATTCGTTTGATGTGTTTGGACTTTTGATTTTGCCTTTTGATTTTTGATTTTCCTTTTTGAATTTTCCTCGGAGTTCAGTATTTTTGTGTTTTTACTTATGAATAAACAAGCATGTTTTTTTTTATGAAATTTATATGTTGATAGGATTTTCAAAATGGTCTATGTTTAACTATTTACATAAATTGTTTGAAATGTGATACTAAGCCTGTTAAGGAAAAGGTGTTATTGTCAGCTCTATAATTTGGTCTCTTGATGTGAAACTTCTGAATGAATTTATGAAGTTATGGCTCCCTTCTTTGGTAAATATTTCGTATGTTAGTTCTTTCATTTTCTGAAGGAAGCAAGTCTTTAATGAAACTCCATACATATGATAATAACCTGATATTTGGACAAAATAATTCAGAAAAAAACTAACTTAAAAATTAAAAGAACACGTCATAAATTTTATTCGTCCGAAGCGCTTTTTAGGATTTAATTTTTATTGTTCTGTTTACTTAATCATTAAGACACCTGCTATTGCTGATGTTATAGAATAAAAATATAGTTTTTAATGTCTGTTCTCTTAAATATTCCTATCAAATTCTTTATCTAGTTGGACGTATTAGTACTACATTAAATGGCAAACGATTTGTAACTTTAAAAGAGAGGCAAACAATACTTAGGGACATGCAGACACATAAGTCGAAAATAAACTGACAACGCAACGACATATTAAATAGAGAAAAACACATAAGTCGAAAATAAACTGACAACGCAACGACATATTAAATAGAGAAAAACACATAAGTCGAAAATAAACTGACAACGCAACGACATATTAAATAGAGAAAAACACATAAGTCGAAAATAAACTGACAACGCAACGACATATTAGATAGAGAAAAACACATAAGTCGAAAATAAACTGACAACGTAACGACATATTAAATAGAGAAAAACACATAAGTCGAAAATAAACTGACAACGCAACGACATATTTAATAGAGAAAAACACATAAGTCGAAAATAAACTGACAACGCAACGACATATTAAATAGAGAAAAGCACATAAGTCGAAAATAAACTGACAACGCAACGACATATTAAATAGAGAAAAACACATAAGTCGAAAATAAACTGACAACGCAACGACAAATTAAAAAGAGAAAAACACATAAGTCGAAAATAAACTGACAACGGAACGACATATTAAATAGAGAAAAACACATAAGTCGAAAATAAACTGACAACGCAACGACATATTAAATAGAGAAAAACACATAAGTCGAAAATAAACTGACAACGCAACGACATATTAAATAGAGAAAAACACATCAGTCGAAAATAAACTGACAACGCAACGACATATTAAATAGAGAAAAACACATAAGTCGAAAATAAACTGACAACGCAACGACATATTAAATAGAGAAAAACACATAAGTCGAAAATAAACTGACAACGCAACGACATATTAAATAGAGAAAAACACATAAGTCGAAAATAAACTGACAACGCAACGACATATTAAATAGAGAAAAACACATAAGTCGAAAATAAACTGACAACGCAACGACATATTAAATAGAGAAAAACACATAAGTCGAAAATAAACTGACAACGCAACGACATATTAAATAGAGAAAAACACATAAGTCGAAAATAAACTGACAACGCAACGACATATTAAATAGAGAAAAACACATAAGTCGAAAATAAACTGACAACGCAACGACATATTAGATAGAGAAAAACACATAAGTCGAAAATAAACTGACAACGCAACGACATATTAAATAGAGAAATACACATAAGTCGAAAATAAACTGACAACGCAACGACATATTAAATAGAGAAAAACACATAAGTCGAAAATAAACTGACAACGCAACGACATATTAAATAGAGAAAAACACATAAGTCGAAAATAAACTGACAACGCAACGACATATTAAATAGAGAAAAACACATAAGTCGAAAATAAACTGACAACGCAACGACAAATTAAATAGAGAAAAACACATAAGTCGAAAATAGACTGACAACGCAACGACATATTAGATAGAGAAAAACACATAAGTCGAAAATAAACTGACAACGCAACGACATATTAAATAGAGAAAAACACATAAGTCGAAAATAAACTGACAACGCAACGACATATTAGATAGAGAAAAACACACAAGTCGAAAATAGACTGACAACGCAACGACATATTAAATAGAGACGAAAAAGACCAACAGACAAACAACAGTTTACACTAACATTATATAGACTACAAACTGAGTAACACGAAACCTACCAAAAAATGTGCTTTATCCTATTGTTTCTATAAAACAAACATTATGCTAAAAGACTGTCACGACATATGGCTCACAAGAGTGTTTAGTAAATTTCAATTATAATCGCTGAGGTATATACCAGCCAGGTAGTCTTGTAGTTGTAACATACACTTCTAAATAAAATTGAGAATGGAAATGGGGAATGTATCAAAGAGACAACAACCCGACCATAGAAGAGACAACAGCAGAAGGTCACCAATAAGTATATGTTTATTTAAACATGTTTATTTGAATATAACTTGATTCATTCATTCTAAATTTGGTGTTCAATAAAAAGGTGGGAATTTTCAATTTGTGAATTAAGATGCTCAGTAATAAATATATTTGTGTCTCTCGTTTAATCGTATACTGAATGATTACCTATTTTACATTTTCTGTGTCTTACTCTATTCGAATTTTTAAGAATACATTCTCGCATGCGTATAACATGATAAAGAAAGCACGTTACTTGTTTGACTCGTGAAAATATTTTTCAACTTTTTGTAGCTTCATCTGTGTGATCGAAATTGATTCTGATGAAAACTTTTATAAAATGTGATGCAAGTACAAGGGACCAGACGATATGATATAATTGGCACTAATGACATGAAATATAGAAGTAAACTAATTCAAATAAATAATTCAACATTTTATATGAATTACATCATAGATGTAATATTACATCTATGATTACATCTTTAAGAATAACGAATTTATTTAATGATTTATCGACACGTGCCACGTTCAATATTGATTGCCATCTGTGTAATCGATTGAAATTCATGACCATTCAACCATGGACCGTTTATTACGCACGTGTGTACAAACAGTTTGAGCACGAATATGCTATTTCATCATGTGTTTGGTATTTGGTTTATAAAATAAATTATGGATATCGGTAAGGTCAATCGGAAAAACTAAAATACTCCATTTATCACAAAAGGCTTCACAAATTCCAAGAAATGGTTTGACCTACAAATATATATAACGTTAATTAAAACGGCGCATAAAAAAACTGAATCCATTTGTCGGTAAAAAACGGAGAAAGGAAATTGTAAAAAATATATTAGATCTTTAAAATTTATTAGTATATTTATCTAGTTTATAAATCAAAGGTTGATCACCAGCAGTATTTGTGCTCAACTAATTTAATGGGCTGTGATGTATGCTATTAAGCTAATGCCACATTCAAGACGTATTTTTTTTCTAACGGTTCATTAAAAAAGAGGGTCAGGATGGGGTTGATGAATAGAGAATAATGGGCTAAAAGTGCCGAATAAAGGGAAAAAAAATAATGACTACAGAAACATCGAGAAAAAAATAACGAATAGAGAATGACGAAGTGCTCATGTTTAATGTATACAGAAAAGGACTGAAAAAAATAATTGAATACAGTGTTGAAGGACCCCCGTACAAATCCTTATAAAATTGAAACATCTTATTTTCACACCTAGCAGTTTCCGGTTATATATGTTCCAGACCATATGAGTATTTGGACCGTACGCGTACGGTCCAGCTGACCAGACATGTTTTGAGATTGTTGTGAACGTTAATTATTGCGGCAGTACCTTTTAGTAAACGTTACGTCGTTCCCGGCAAATTTGACAGTTGCCGATTTAATGTTACGAAATTCCGCCAACATGTGGCGTTCGGATAACATCTTTGTTTTCTAGCTTGTTATGAATCCTACATTTCTTTAGTTATTTGTATTAACATGCTTTATATCGTTAAATCGGTGTCGAGACGTACGAAATCATGCTTGCTTTCTCTATAATTCATATTTAAGTAAGTACTGACAGTTATTTACATAACAAACCTTGACCGGTAAGGAACTATATTCGTACACGCAAGGATAAGGTGTGCTAAGAACTATAAAAACCGGACTTTTCTAATAACGAGACGAATTTGAACTGATCTTGAAAGATTCCAAGAGGTAATAACGCATACACGAAAAACACATTCAAACGTTTTAACATATTGTATTTCATTTACTTGTATTTATTATTATTGAAAATAATAATCTCTGATACTTTTAAAAGTTGTTTAGTCATTATTTAATATTCAGAAACCAAAGATATTGTTTTTAAATTAAAGATTGGCAACAATCTTTAAACTGGTGGCAGCGAATTTAGTTTTCCTTTTTAAGAAAATTTTAAGAATCTACGTGAATATTTTATTAGGCACGCAATTGATAAGTACATACATTGTTTCTGTCCATATTTTATGATATTTGGTTACAACAAAGGCTGAAAGAAATAGATAGTACAGTTGGTGAATATAAATTAAATTATAGTATATATTAAAGTAATTTTAAATTCAACAAGGATAAATTCTAATCCAATTTGAAATAAAATATAATAGTTAGTTTAAAATATATATCAATAAGGATAAATACTAATCCAAGTTGAAAAGTAATAATATAATAGTTAGTCAGAATCTATATCAACAAGGATAAATTCTAATCCAAGTTGAAAAGAATAAAATATAATAGTTAGTCAGAATCTATATCAACAAGGATAAATTCTAATCCAAGTTGAAAAGGTTATAATTTAAAATTGAATATATATCAACAAGGATAAATATAAATCCAAGTTTAAATAAAATCGTTAAGGTGTACAATTCAACAAAGATAAATTTTAATCTAAGTTGAAAGTTTAAATATAGTAAAAGTATATACCATATTCAACCAGGATAAATTCTAATCCAAGTTGAGTTTAAATTTAGGAGTCTATTTTAACAAGGACAACAACAAATGGAAGTTTTTAACGACCTTGACTGGCTATACAGCCCTCGCACGATAAATCTGAATCCATGTTAAATATTAAGACCATAATTTTTTAAAAGGGTCCAGTCATTAAATTAAGTCTATTTCAAAGTTGTATATTAAATAGTCTATTTCAAAAGTTTTTTTTTTACAAGGATAAATATAAATCTAAGTTGTAAATATAAAAATATTTGGAAAAGGTCAAAGATAAAAAATTTATAGTCTATTTCAAATTTGTTGTTTATATAGTCTATTTCACAAAGTAAGGATATTTTCATAAATTAAAAGGTGTTTTAAAAGTAAGACATAGGAAATTGTTTTTCTATTTCAACAAGGATAAAAAGTAATCTAAGTTGAATAATTCTGAAAAACTACAAGATTAACAAGGATAAAGTTTAATCCAAGTTGATTAGTAAATTGAAACTCTTGATTTCATTTAGAAATTATAAGTAAAATGTATAATTTAGGAGACAGATCTCGTATACCACAGGGGTCCTATTCACTTAATAGGGGAATTACCACATTAGCTAGTCCAATCATTCCCATTTGGTCTGTTGCATCTGCAAATATTGATACCTGCTCATTTGGGGATATCACTTCTCATAATTATTTAGCCGCAAACCAGGCAGTAAGCACAAATCCATTTCTTTTCCCAACTCAAAGTAAGAGTGATAGTGCTATAGCGACTATAACAAGAGAAAAAATCATTTGAGAGTGATGGAATAATAAAGATGAGACAAGAATTAGAGGCATTAAAAAATGAAAACCTTCAGAAATCATGTGAGAGTGATGAAGTGATGAAGATGAAACAAGAGTTAGAGGCATTAAGAAATGAAAACCTTCAGATGAAGAACAATGGTCAATATTTCCCTCAGATGAAATCTGATCCTCTTATCAGTAATCAAAATAGTTATGCAGAGACCCAGCAACGTTCAACAAATTCCTACAACAATATAACATTGCCAGAGACCCAGCAACGTTCCACAAACTCCTGCAATAGTATAACATTGCCAGACACCCAGCAACGTCCAACCTATTCATATAATACCACAACATTGCCAGACACCCAGCAACGTTCTACACATACATACAAAGATACAACATTGTCAGAGACCCAGCAACGTTCATCATATGCATATGCTGATATGACAATACCTGAGATCCAGCATCGTCCAAACTATTCTTGTACGAGTACAATCATGCCTGAAATCCAGCAACGTACAGATTACCAGCAGTATCCAAACAATTCCTCAGTACCAAACTGGTTACCTATGGCAGACCACAGCAACAGCATCATAATTATGAAAACTATGGCAGACCACAGCAACAGCATCATAATTATGAAAACTATGGCAGACCACAGCAACAGCATCATAATTATGAAAACTCCAAAATAGACAATGGGAGAAGAAACAGAGTGCCATTTTACAACGGCAGAGATCCTTGGAATGCCTATTTTATGCAATTCGAGCTTATTGCAGAGATCAACAGATGGGATACTGATACTAAAGCCATTGAATTAGTAACAGCACTGAAAGATGAGGCAATGGTTTATGCTTCCTACCTCTCACCAGAGACCAAAAGATCTTTCTTTGGGCTATGTGCAGCTATGTCAAATAGATTTGGTGACCATGGATATCCAGAGACGTATAGACAAGAGTTGCACACATTAAGAAAACAAGGAAAAGAAAACATCCATGAAAATGCATCCAGAGAAGAAATGTTAATCCGAAGGTCATTTTCTACTATTAGCGTCCCACTCACAGTATATTGAGTGTATTTTAAGAGGATTACCTAACCAGAGCATTGCTATAGAATTACTGACAAAGAGGATTACCAGTATGACTGAAGCTATTCACCAGGTCACTTTATATGAAACGTATAAACGAGGGAATAGAGACAGAAACATCCGTCAACTTAATACGCAAGAAACTGTGATGTAAAGGAAAGAGAAGATGATATTGAAATAAGGAATGTTGGTGGGAAAAGATATGAAACGGAGGAGAGACTAACGCAATTGGAAAGGGGGATGAAAGAATCCATCACCCAGTCACTAGAGAAAGTCATTCAAACAGAAATGGCAAAGTATTATACACAACAAGATTATGACAGTAGTTCATGGCATAATAAGCAAGTGTATAGAGACCATATGACCAAGATGAAGAATCGCAGATGTTTTAACTGTAATGAGGATGGCCATTACATAAGAGATTGTCCTAAAGAAAAGAGAAGCCCCTATCATAAAGAAAACAGAAGTGATTTTATAAGGAATGATGAAAGGAGTCAAACCCAAACTGAAGAGTCTTTAAACTGCTAAGGGTTGAGACTATCGACCAAGTGTCAGCCCCTAAACATGGTGAAGAAAATATTAAAGAGAATAACTTGCAATATGAAGAGAAACCTTGCCAAATGAAAGAGCATTTGGTTGAACCGAAAACATCAGTGGGTACAGTTATGAAGAGATCATTTGAAGAAGATAGCCTAGATATACAGGACCTAGATTTAAGTCTAGAGATGTTGTTTGAGGAGTCTAAGGAGATACAACAGAAAACACCAGAGAACACACCAGAGGAGGTAATGGGTAGTGCAGAAACGATCAGCAGG
The DNA here is from genome assembly GCF_036588685.1 of Mytilus trossulus. NCBI lineage: Eukaryota > Metazoa > Mollusca > Bivalvia > Mytilida > Mytilidae > Mytilus > Mytilus trossulus. Next base: position 85,284,358 of record NC_086379.1, read on the forward strand.
ATTGAAGAGATTATCGTTGATCGGGTGACAGCAGCTAGCATTGCAGTTCCAGTGGTCATTAACAAGATTGCGACGAACGCAGTTATTGACACTGGAGCATGAGGTGACGGTTCTAAGTGAGAAGTTGTATAATCAGATTCCTGAAAGTAAACGGCCAAAACTAAGGAGAGCAGCAAAAAATTGGGAAGTTGCTGAGGCTGGAAAGAACTTGACAACAGGAGGAAATACAGAGGTGGAAGTTAATCTAGGTAGTGAAATCTTCAAATGGCCAGTTGATGTAGCGCCCATTGAAGAGAACACGTTATAAGGCTGTGACCTAATTTATGAAATGAAAGTAGCCAGAGTCGGAGAAAAGGACACTAATTCTGGACTTATCATTTACAAAGAAGCGGACATATGTGAGTTCCTGTCAACCAGAGATTCAATGGTAGAGCTGGTATTGGCAGATACCGAAAAACCCATGATAGCATGTACGCAGGGTACACAGATGGACAAGGTCGATGTTCAAATGTTGCCTGAACTGTTGCAACATGTTGCAGGAGAAAATAGAAATGTAACAGTAGAAAATATAACTGTTACAGAAGAAAACATAAAGGTTACGGAAGAAAATGTAAGCGTTACAAATGAAATTGTAATTGTTCTAGGTACACAAGACAATGAAAATGTTCCAGTTACTGAAGAAATTGTAAATGTTGTAGTTACAGAAGAGGATGGAAACATGTTCTGTCAGGAGGAAAAGATAAGTCAACTGAAAGAAAGTTTCCATAAAACAGATTTAGACCAAACTAAGAATGGACATGAGAATAAAAAACATGTAACTCGAGATACACAAAAAGATTGGAGGAAACGGAAGAAAGAGCAGAAGAGTACACAGGAGGAAAAAAAGAACAGAAGAGGACACATAAGGAGCACAGAACAGAAGAGGACAAAAAGAGACAAACCAATAATACAGTGAAGTTGTTGGAAAAAGAAGACGTCAAAAATTCTAAAAACATTTATTTATATTGAAAAGACACATAACTAGACATTTGTTGATATTATTAATATGATTGTATATTGTTTTTTATGCCGTTGTACAATTTAATCATTATTTATACGTGTCATAGATCGTGGTAGGTTATCCCGATATTCGTAATTTAGACAGGAAGAAATTTTCTTAATTTTAATATTCAATTGAGACAGCAGGTGCTTGTTTAAATTTTGATTGATTTTATATAATGATTTAATCTTTCGTAGTTATTTAAATTTCGAGACGAAATTCTATTTTGACGGAGGGCAGTGTTGTGAACGTTAATTATCGCGTCAGTACCTTTTAGTAAACGTTACGTCGTTCCCGGCAAATTTGACAGTTGCCGATTTAACGTTACGAAATTCTGCCAACATGTGGCGTTCGGATAACATCTTTGTTTTCTAGCTTGTTATGAATCCTACATTTCTTTAGTTACTTGTATTTACATGCTTTATATCGTTAAATCGGTGTCGAGACGTACGAAATCATGCTTGCTTTCTCTATAATTCATATTTAAGTAAGTACTGACAGTTATTTACATGATAAACCTTGACCGATAAGGAACTATATTCGTACACGCAAGGATAAGGCGTGCTAAGAACTATAAAAAACGGACTTTTCTAATAACGAGACGAATTTGAACTGATCTTGAAAGATTCCAAGAGGTAATAACGCATACACGAAAAACACATTCAAACGTTTTAACATATTGTATTTCATTTACTTGTATTTATTATTATTGATAATAATAATTTCTGATACTTTTAAAAGTTGTTTAGTCATTATTTAATATCCAGAAACCAAAGATATTGTTTTTAAATTAAAGATTGGCAACAATCTTTACAGAGATCATATGGGTTAAACTTTAAACAAACATTTATCAAAATCTTTATTTTTAGTTATACAAATTGTTATTATTACAAATAGATGGATGAAGTGAATTAGCGAACAATTGACCTAAATATTTGTTTAATTGTATATCTGGGTCCATATGCATAAAGCTACTTAAGTTAAGATTTTCCTTAGTAAACACTTAAGTTAAGGAAACTCCGCCCTTTTTATCTAAGTGGTATGCATACAAAATCTTAAACTAAGTATTTCTTAGTAAAATCTTAGTTGTTTTAAGTCACGCCCACAAAACTTAAGTGGTATGCATAAAACTCCTTATAGTAAGGAATCGCCTAAGATAACACTTAAGTCTTAGGTACATATAGAGCTTCCTTAAATTTGCAAAAATAGTTTAAAATCGATCGAAAGTATGCATTTTTTGCAAAACATCAATAGGTTACCTACAATTAAATTGATTAATAACTGTATCAGTAATTATAACATATTAATTATTCGTCTATTTATTGCTAAATATTAACGATCATCGTAATTTTCTTCAAAGCACGTATAATCAACAAATCAAGAGATAACAGTTGGTAGTTATACACTATTCCGATATCTCGTGTGTATACCGAAAAGTACTCAGTTTTTATACTCATGTAATTCATGGTTCTATTTTTCTTTTGTTTACTCCGTACGTGCACGTTTTTTTTATTTTTTTACACCGCGTGGGTATCATTTGTAACCGTATGTTAAAACAGAATTAAGGAATGAAGAGAGGGCATGCACAACTACATTTTTTATATCATGTGTGTGTTTTTTTTTTTTTTTTTTTTTTTTTTGTGGGGGGGGGGGGGGGGGTCATTTGAATTTTCAATTTAGTGTTATTTTAAAGATATAGGGCATACCCTAAAAATTTTTCACTTACAGGGACAAAATCAAAAAGTTTTAAGATCTACCCAGAGGTTGATTTCTTTCGTAAAGGGGAGGGGGGATTGTTAATGGAATCACTGTTATGGCAGTCAGACGTCTCCACTGCTACAAACCCATATATGGTATTAATGATACCTTACTCGTATTAATTTTTTTTTTATATTCCCTTATAAATTCAATGAGATATATTGCGGTTTCAAAAATATTGTTGTTGTAAAAAGGAAGTGATAAAAATGTAAATTTCACATTACAAGAGATGTTTTTCAAACCATAGCAAATATAAGCAAGGGGTCTGGAAAGGGAGACGTCAGTGCATGTAATAAGGTAAACTATTAGTAAACATTTTATTGAAAAAAAGTGTTCTGTAAATAAATGATTTGCTTACAATATAAAAAAGAAGATGTGGTATGATTGCCAATGAGACAACTATCCAGAAAAGACTACCCTTAGTATTGTGCTACGCCACTGAAACCTTGATCATGTTTTTATTAGAGTTTAAAACATATTGTTGTATCCAGAAAATATTAGTCCCGTTAAAAGATGATTAAAGATTAAGTAGAGGAAAGTCGGATTAGCGAAATATTTTTCTTCCAATGCTCATCCGTCAAAACATCAACCTTAAAAACCGTTGTCTTATATATGCGCAAATTTGTTCTTCATCATACTATGTTACGTTCTATTGAATTGTTTTACATACCTGTGTCAATTTAACCCCAGCTCTTTAAAATAAAAGAATGCATTGATCAATAAAAAAAAATCATAATAAACTTTTACATGGATGAGTACATGTGATGGGCTAGTATATATCATACGGTAATTAAAGAAAGGTTCCGATTTAAGTATTCCTTAGTTAAGTGAAGACTTAAATAAGTTTATGCATACCACTTAAGAATTTTACTTAACTAAGGAAATTCTTAGTAAAATCTAAGTTTAAGGAATACTTAAGTTAAGATGTTTTATGCATACGGCCCCTGAATCCTATTTTGTTACTCTGGCCTAAGGTGACACTAGTCTTTCTACCACAAAAAACGTCATACTTTTTTTTACATAAAAATGTTTTGTTCATGCATGTTCCTTTGCATATGCATTTTTTTTTGTAAAGTTCCTAAATATTCTATAACAATTGTCCTCCCACATTATGTTTACTTCCGATAACTTCAATTTCAATAAGCATACTGGGCTGCAATTAATGAATTACTGACATGTTAAATCCAGGAGATTAACAGATTTTAATAAGCGTGATTTTTTTTAAATAGTTAAAATATTAAGTTTTTATTTTAATTACTATTGAACTTTTTATATTAATTTGAGATATAAGTTATGTTGATCTGTTATATACATTTGTATCTAATAAACTTGACCAACTTCTTAATATTAGTCAGACCGTACGCGTACGGTCCGACCGTATACGTATTTTGAAAAAGTACGCATACGGTCCAGACCGTACGCGTACGGTCCAAATACTCATACGGTCTGGAACATATACAAATGGTGGTCAGCGTACATCTTCAATGTTCAATTAGGTGTGAAATTTTAATCTGGTAATTGAGATTAAATATAAAAGATGAATATAATGATTATTTCATTAAAATGTCGCATATTGGTCTTACAGTTAAAACAAAGATTAACACCCAGCCTACATAGAATTACGAGACACTAAATTTACAATTAAATTAATTAAAATTTATATAATAATAAATTGGTTACAAGCACATCTTTATCAATGAAATTAAAATAATATTCACATTAGATATTAGTAAAAAATAAATTAATAATTGAACAAATAAAATCTTAATTAAAATGCTAATGTTCTGATGGTATTGTAATTAAAATTGTCAATTGAAATTATCTTTCAAAAAGAAAATAAAGGTATATAAATTTCGGATATTGTATGAAGAACATCACAGTAACCTTTATGTAAAATACAAATGTGCACAAAAAAAGAAAAAAATAATAATGAAGATATATTGTTTGTAAATCATAATTTCATAAAAACTTTTTTCTTATAAGAAAAAAACAAAAATTCAATGTATGAACTAAAAACTTTTGTATGTATTTACAGTTCATAAGAGCGATACATCTTTTCTCTGTGTTCATTCTGTCAAAGTCATCAATATCTTCACGTGGTTTTTGAAAAAGTTCATATCGGAAGTCTGTATATAAAGGACAGACCATTAAAACATGTATTTCGTTTTCCACACAGTTCGTACTACAAAATTTTCAAAGTCTATCATTAAATGGTATCTGCGGTCTGGAAATATCGTTCCGTCTTAACAGCTAGCGGTAGTGTCCGATTCATAAATAATGCCATTCTACGTCTCACCGTTCGTAAATGTTGAGATGAGATGTAGTTTTCAGTGTCTAGCTTCGTTTTATATAAGCGGTACGCAGATGAAAATATGAAGATGTTAAACAAAAATTATTTAAACCTTTTTCACAGACTTTTCCCAACGTGTAGTATTGGATGATATTTTTGTGACTTTTATCCTACTAATAACAAACATGTGCGGCTTTTCCATCAGTATACATCATGTATAATAGACCTTTGGCCTATTTTCCCCCGTTTAATAGAGTAGAAATGTATTATATGGTTGACAAACATCGGGTAGCTATAATTTATGAATGCTATAGAATAAGATTAAAGATAAAAAATGAGAAGATGCACCTTAAGTATAGTCATGAATTGTGGTTCCATTTTGTAGGCTTTCCCTGAATCGTTTATTCCTTCTATAGTTCATGAGTTGAATAAACCTGATACAAAAAAAATGTGTCAACTCTATATCTAAATTTGAGAAAGAATTGAAAAACAATATATTTTAGTAAAGTTGAAACGTTTTATTTGAGCGGCCCGAGGAAATAAAAAAATAATTTATCTTAACGCAATTGCGATGCTCCGCTTTATTCTAAAATTATGAACTTTCCCAGCTTTTATCATAAATGATCTTTCTTGTCAATGTGTGTCAGATATTGAGGATCGGTACGTCTAAAAAAAAAAAACCCACACGACTTCCTGGGTGCAATAAGGACATAAAAAGTATACCCAAGACATGTTATAGGTAGGCATTTGATAGAAAATAAATTTTTTATCTTATACTTTTTGTTTTGATAAAATCAATTCAATAGTTGAGAAGCTATTTACAAAAACGTTAAATAAACTTTTCGTTTTGTTTCAACTTTATAATGAAAATCGTCCTCAATTTCACCTAATTTTACATAAAGTATAATAAATAAAATGTTCTCTCTGATTAGTTTGCCATCTACCAATTTCAATAGACATTTTTTTTATTGTGTTGTAAGTTCTAAATCTACAAAAGAATTACTATTTTTGTAACATTGAATACCAAAGAAAGCTTCGCAAGTTAGACTGTTTTTTTTTGCATAATTGTTTTTTATTCCCCCTTTTCTGAAACTCCTGATATAATTGAGCATTATAAAACAGCTTACACAAAAAGTCATGCAAATTTTGTTTAAAAAATATATTGTGCCATTAAAACTCATTCTTGTCCCGTATGACATTTCTTGAACGAGTGAACATCTGATATAATTATGTTATTAAGCTTATATCTTTATTGCGATAGCCTATTAATGAAAAAAGGGTATAATTTTAAATTTCATGTAAAAAGTTAGACCACCAGAGACATTTAATATACTAGTCAACAAAAGAAACGACACATTAACATTAACCATATATAATGAATTTAGATACAAAAGCTTTGCTCGTTATGGAAAGCCGTAAGGTGACCTATAGTTGTTAATTTCTATGTCACTTCGTCTCTTTGGCAATCATACCACATATTCTTTTTTATATTTGCGTTCATCAGCTTCATGTGAACTTTGGTGGATAGTAATAGTTTGATGTTGTCTCATTGTCAATCGAACCATATCTACTTCTTTTTATTCTGTCTCATTGTCAATCGAACCACATCTACTTCTTTATATTCTGTCCAAAACCGGGAATTATAGTTGCAAAAGGCATTGATTAAAAAAAACAACAGCATAAAGCACTGCAGTGGCTGTTATAGCTTGTTAACTAATTTTCATTTTGGTAGGAATTGGGGGGGGGGGGGGGGGGAGGGGGGCTTAATTTATATTTCTGTACTCAAGTCTACCCTTTGGGTTCGAAAAAAGGGAATAAGAGTAAATATTGATGACACAACAACCCAACAAAACAGACGATTTAGACATTTAAAGTCAACCTTCATTTTTGTTTTATTATAGAGAGATCCCTTTACACCTTATCAAGCCAAAAAACCGTCCCATGTATTAATAAAGTAAGGAGCTAATTTAATATTACCTATCATTAAAAATATCCAAACAAGCACATATATATTTTGTGTGAATGGAAAGTTTAACAATACCATTTTTATAATCTCAATTCGTTGAAATCAAACCATGTACATGAAATAAAAAACAGTACAAGGAAAATACTTTTCTATTTATTAACGATACAGTAGAGGATGAACGTTGATGATGCTTATATCCAGAGACAAATTCAAGTTCCAGACGAGAACATGTAAATGTTATATGAATATGACCAGCTGTTGCAAGGCTAAATTTCTGTTTTTATCCAATATATCCTCATTTTTCATAAGCATTCCAAGTTCCATGTCCATTCTCTCAGTCGACCATTTATATTTGCTATGAAAGGCCTACCTATTGTATTTATAATTAATGTGTTCTCGTTATGAACATAGATGAAATATTTGCCACAGAACGTAAAACAAACAACATTTATCAAATAATACAAACAAACTCATTAATAATATCATGTAAACCATATACAAAGGCAAGATTTGCACAATCCTATAAAGTAATATTTCCATGTATCCGTTTCGATAACTATGGAAACTTCAACGACCTTTTTCAGGGTTGCGTTCAATATCGTAGCAGCTATGTAGTGCTACGTAGATTTATGACTATTGAACGAGTAGCTAGCTTAGCTGCAATGTATATCTATGTAGCAGCTAGGCTAGCTACACGTTCAATAGTCATAAATCTACATAGCCTTATATAGGATAAGATATTGAAAGCAAACCAGGGTCGTGTTCAATATCGTAGCGGCTACGTAGCTGCTATCAATATCTATGTAGCAGCTACGCTAAATACAAGGGTTGAGTTAAATATCGTAGCAGCTATACGTAGCGATCAATATCTATGTAGCATCTAGTCTATAGCTACACGTTCAATAGTCAAAATCTACGTAGCAGCTACAATATTGAACGCAACCCGTGTATGTCTTTGAAAACCACTACATCGATTAATAGTAATATCAACTTTTTTTAATTTTTTTTTCTTTCGTTCTTAGATCTTCTGTTCACGATCTATTATATGATATTATGCCAATTTGTTATGGAACATGTAAGTATAGATTTTCAAGGGATGGTTTCTTAGTTAAGACGTGTCAAGGAAGGGATGTGAGACTAAACTAATAGTGTTTTTTTTCATGTTATAAATTCAATTTGTTTTTTAATTTAAGAAAAAAATTCAATCTTGTAAAAATATCTAACATATACCAGTTTTGAGCGAGCCACTAAAACCCACATTACTTGATTCTAAATAAATAACCATTAGTCCTTTCAACTGAATATCTTAGGGACCCTGTGTATATATAGGTCTGTTTGATTAGAAGTTGTGTTACAATCTGTTTAATTTTCTTTTATTGTTGGCGAGATTAACTTTAAAACTGTTTTGGTATGGTCTATTTCAAGGTCGTCAATAAGATGCATGAAATATTTGCCACTGAAGTAAATATCAATCAAAAATATCCATACATGATTGAAACGGAAATCACCGAAAACAGCCATTGGATATATTGCATTAACGAAAATTGTATATGTCATTGAACTGTCATTTATTTTGTTTAGTACGATTCACCAATCAGAATGAACAAATAATAAATTGATATGTGGAAATCATGTTGGAATCGCTATGATATATATGAGACGGCTATCCAATAATACAAGCTAAACAGTTTTTATTGTCTTAATATCTTTTCTATCAATTTGTGATGCTCCTAAGTCTGGACCACACACATAGCAGGATCTGCTTACCCTTCCGGAGCACCTGAGATCACCCCTAGTTTTTGGAGGGGTTCGTGTTGTTTGTTCTTTGGTTTTCTATGTTGTGTCATGTGTACTATTGTTTTTCTGTTTGTCTTTTTCATTTTTAGCCATGGCGTTGTGAGTTTGTTTTAGATTTATGAGTTTGACTATCCCTTTGGTATCTTCCGTCCCTCTTGCATTGAAAATCGTATTGTTAACGTTTGAAAAATATCAACAAAACTGACAAATCCATCTTAGATGACAAAACGTATCCAAATTTAATTCTATGGGAGAAAAAATAATCCTATCGGACAAAGTTTATCCTAAGGGAGAACAAAATATCCTACAGGACAAAATTTATCCTAAGGGAGAGAAAAAATCCGGTAGGAGAAAAAAATGGGAAAAAAACACCCCACAGGGTAAAGTAAATCCTTTAGGAGAAAAAATTATCCAAATGGACATTTGATTCTGACAAAAAGTCGTTCATGATAATCCTATAGGACAAAAAAATCCTATCGGATTTAACACTTTTTTTGAAAATCCTATTGGATTTTAAATCCCGTAGGATATTAATGTTATCCCATAAGAGATAAATTTTCCTATAGGATAAATAAAATATCCTACGGGATTATGACTTAATCCTATAGGATTTCATAAAATCCTGTAGGATTTCATAAAATCCTGTAGGATTTCATAAAATCCTGTAGGATTTTTAAATATCCTATCGGAGAAAAAAAATATCCTACAGGATTTTGTCACTATTTTCACTCCAGTTGCCGAACCAGGCGAGCCACACCAAATTTTTTATTGTATTGTGTTATTTATCGCCAGAGGTACATTATTGCCAAAGGACATGGTATGATAAGAATAAAAAAGTGTGGTTCCAATTTGCACTTATGAGAAGTGCAAATCAATCCAAGAACATGTTTCAAGACACATGTTAAAACCCGCCGCATTTTTGCGCCAATCCCAAATCAGGAACCTCTGACCTTTGTTAGTCTTGTCTGAATTTTAATTTTAGTTTCTTGTTAATAATTCGGAGTTTAGTATGACGTCCATTATGACTGAACTAGTAGCATATTTGTTGAGGGGCCAGCTGAAGAACTCCTCCGGGTGCAGGAGTTTCTCGCTGCATTGTAGACCCATTAGTGGCCTTTGGCTGTTGTCTGCTCTATGGTCGGATTGTTGTCTCTTTGACACATTCCCCATTTCCATTCTCAATTCTATTCATTATATATACAAGGATTCAAATTTTGCATTTGAGCCAGACGCGCGTTTAGTCTACACAAATGGTCATCAGTGACGCTCTAATAGAAAAAAGTTTAAAAGGCCAAATAATGTTCGAAGTTGTAGAGCATTGTGGATCCAATAATCATAAAAGTTTTTCAAAATACAGCTAAGGTACACTATTCCTGAGCCTTATTATTTAAACAATTCAAAGTTTTGTAAACAGTTAGTTCATAATTATGACCATATCAATGATTATTCATGTCAATACAGAAGTGTTGACCACTGAGCAGGTGATACCCTCGGGGAGTAGAAACTCCACCAGCAGTGGCATCTACTCAGTTAGTATGTTAATTGTACTTATAATCGACAAATATGCTAAAATACAACCACAACTTTAAGCCTAGTGAGCTCTTTTACCGAGTTTCATAAATACTTTTATTTTTTTTAAATTTTGATATAATTTTATTTACACTATTAAACTTTATATTTTTTATATAATCAATTTTATGTAATGAAACATTAATGGTTTTGATTTCAGAGTTGGACAGATGCACTTCTTGTGTGGAATGCATCAGAGCATGATGACATAAATATTATTCGGGTTCCTTCAGATTTGATTTGGATTCCAGATATAGTTTTGTATAATTTGTAAGTTTCTATGTAATGACATTTTGTATAAATTTAACTTATTGGATTAGTATAGAACGAGTCATATATTTAGCTGTATTGTCAACGGTAGACCAAAATAGGCAGATAGAAAGGTTATATTGTTCAGTTATTTTCAATAGATCTAAAAATAGCAATATAAAACTGCAATACTTTATTTCCATTGTTCATTACTCTACAAAATTATTTTCATGTACCTGTGTACATAACATATGTATAGTATTTGGCGGCATTATGTTTAATTTTTACATCGTTATATCATGCAAATATGGCATTTTGACAACGATATGGTTGACTTTCTGAAATTGTTTATTATCTCTTCCCTTATTTCATTCATATTGTATTTACGTTGTGTTATGGATCAAATTTATTCGTTCAGTGTATATTCACTTTGTTTGTTTTCATATGTCTTTTGATTGATTTAAGCCATTTCAATTTCTATTTTATAGTGTGTCTTTCTATGTTGTGATGTTACACTATGTTTCAGGTAAGGGTGAATGTTTGTATCTATTTAAACGTTCACACTCGCTGCATTTGTTTGTACCTGTCCTGAGTCAGGAACGTGATGTTCATAGTGGTTGTTGATAATTGATGAGGTTCATAAATGGTTCTCGTTTCTCGTTTTAAATACAGATTAGACCGGTGTTTTCCCCGTTTGAATTGTGTTATACTAGTACCTTTTGGGACCCTTTATAGTTGCTGTTTGGTGTGAGCCAAGGCTCCGTGTTGAATAACACTTTGAACTTTAATGGTTTACTTTTACAAATTATGATGTAGATGGAGAGTTGTCTCGTTGGCACTCATACCACATATTCTTATATCTCTTTACAGTATAATACATCCGCGAAATCGCGGGCATATACAGCTTGAAAACTGTTGTAGGGGGATTTTTTGTAAAAGATATTATGTATAGAGAATTTCATAAAAGGTATCAAAAGCCCTCTCCCTTTTTCCAAAGTCCTATATTTGTTTCCTTTCCGTTAAATTCAATTATTTTCGTGTTTCGTGCCTCAGACCACAATTATTCTTCTCCTTTGCTACAATGCATCTTTTGGTAATAGTCAAATTAAATTAAAAATTTGCACCGCTTCAAACATGAAATAAATGTAACTGCTTATATATAGACCATTATTAGTCTAATAAAATATGCTTCTAGGACAATCCATAAGTGCTTTTTCTTTTGAGAGCTTTATTAAAATGCCAATGGTAGGATATGAATCTTGTATAAATGACTAAGACCGACTAAGGCCAATTTGAGGGTGGTCGGAGGGGTCCTAATCCAGAAATCCAGGGCTTAAAACATGAAATCCCGAGATGCAGAATTTAAAGAAATTCATATCCCGAAATCGAAAAATATATTCCCGGATCCCGTAAGGAACAATCCCCAAATTCCGGGCTTGAAAACACGACCCGACGTCCAGAAAAAGGTCCTGCCTCCCTTTAATTTCAACCCTACTTTCATTTTTGCCAAATCACTACTTTCACTTCCAACAATATTTTTTTATGACCCATTTATGGGCATTATGTTTTCTAGTCTGTGCGTCCGTTCGTTCGTCCGTTCGTTCGTCCGTCTATCCCGCTTCAGTTTAAAGTTTTTGGTCGAGGAGGTTTTTGATGAAGTTGAAGTCCAATCAACTCGAAACTTAGTAAATATAGTGCCGATGTGGCATCCGTGTACTTTGGACACATTCTTGTTTCCACATGTTTTACTTATTTTAATATATATTCAACTGGTATGACCCCTTAAATAGTAATATATTTCAAAGAAAACTGCAGACAGAATACAGAGAGTCTCTATATATTTATAATCGTAGTTTACATGTAGATAAACGCGAAAAATAATTGTCCTCTCTAAGGAGGTATAATAGTTGTGGTTCTGGCGATCTAAACACCATGATATGGAGAACGCTCTAATTGGCTTATTTATTTTTTCATTTTTGTTATCTATCATACGATTGGTTATACTTGTGCGTGTTAAACCGGAAGTTTATCTATGACTAAAAATCAGTCTGATGACGGAATCAATATTCGTACTCCTTTTTTTTCGTTTTTTTTCCAAAAATAGCACAATCTGAATAATCATAAGAATGAATGACAAATGCGACTATGCATGTTACATATAGAACACAGAGGCATAATGATTAATTTATCGTGGAAGGAAGAGAAGCGACACACAAAATGAGGTCTTCTCGTTTAATAGTATAGATAATGGTTATAGCCTTTGGATGTGTTTGATTAGGGAAATATCGACATAAAGAGGAATATCGGCCTCAGACTTCGTTGTGCAACGGCGATAATTATATCATTTTAAATAATTCATATGAAGACCAATTTCGCCATACTATGTGAACTTCCAGTAAATATGTAAGACTCAGATCGGCGTCCGGTCTCTTATAGACGTCCGTTCTTCAAATCAACGTCCAAATCTGACGCCACATTTTCAAATCAGTGTCTGATACTTTAACCCTCTAATTGATGTCTAATGTGACGTTATGAATCACAAAAACGACGTCTTATTGATGAAAGTCTCCTCGCATCGCGATGCCAATAAGTTTTTTCAAACTATTTATTTTTAATATCTCATCTTTGCTAATCATGGGTTACAATCGATTCCCCTTGAGAGGACTCTTGGCTAGCGAAGATATCTGTATCGTTTTGTTGTTTTTGATGTGACAAAAGTAACTTTTCGTAACTAAAACTTTTATTATATATCGGTATCAAAATAAATTGATAAATTTAAAATCGTAAAATTACAGTAAGACGACCATCGACATCTTTATTACTCTAACGTGTACATGTATATTAATATGTTGGTGAAAGACGTTTATATTCTCGACCTTTGTTGTCGTTTTCTCTGTTGTTGATATACACAAATGTGTTATACATTGTACGGCGATGAGACAAACAAGCGATGAAAAGATAATCGAATGACATCTAGTACATGTATAAAGACTCAACCAGTTTAAAGAATAAAAACGTTCAGTCAATTGTTGAAAGCATTATGATCTATTTATGATTTTTTCAACAGCTACTGGAGTTTTAGGTTCAACTCACATTTAAAAAAAAGTGAATTCACTGAAATGTTCATAAAACGGACGTCAATTAGAGAAGCAAAACAATGGACGTCGATTTGAGAACAACAAAAAAGTCGTTAAGAGGGACATAACATTGGTCGTTAATTTGGAATGTTATTTGATTATGACGTCAGATATTAACGTAGATTTGAGGAAGGACGCCGATGAGAGACAGGACGTCCGAGTCTTACAAATATATATAAATTGATTATATGCATCGATTACTCAATTTGAAAATATTTGTCATTGATCTATAAAGACATTATGAGTTTAAAATGACTTCAGCTAAACTTGACCATTAGAGTTCAAGCTTTTCTAAACTTTATATATTAAGAGTTTTCTTATCTGTGGATTATCCATGACGTGCAATATTATCAGTGTGACTCAAAATTTAATAATAGTACTACCTATCAATTTTCTTATCTGTTCTGACAAATAATAGGAAATTTTGTTTGAATATATATTTTTAAAGTTGGGCTTTGGGGCTACAGTCTACAGGTCGTCAGTCTATCACTTCAATAGTTCCGACAACACTCTTATTTCAAGAAAACGTTGATGATTATTACTTTAATTGATGATCGCTAAATTTCCGATTGCACTTTTCAAATAATCACCCAACAACCCTGAGGACCATTAAACTAATTCTACAAATTGCCATTTATCATATGTAATGTATAGGAACGTATTATCTTTACTAATTACACATCTGAACTGTCTTATACAACATTACAAAATGAACAGTTAGGTATTACACAACGACGTTAACACTTAGGTTTGTAAAATTACTAGTCCTAGTTTAACACAAGTTTGTTGCCATTGATGAACGAAACCTTATTTGTAATGTTTGGGAACCATTTTACAAAATTATATTCAAAGCAATACAAACTTACCGCTATTATCTCAAAAATTAGCAGTCTAAGAATTTTCAAACCAGTTCGCATTGGAAAGATGAAAAGGAAAATCTATCTTTTTCAAAACTTTATTTTGTCACAAAGTCCTTTTTCATAAATCAGTTCACTCGGAAATATAAAAGACCAGTTTGTGCGTACCATTTTTTTTACCCATATGAAGCCTTTTGACTAAAAATTTCAATTACAAACCGGTGTTGGGGACCAAGGACAACTTTCCCGATTAAAGTTCCAAAACAAATTGCGAAATCAAAAGCAAAGGCACAGAAACATCAATTGAAAACAAGACATATTCCTTACTTGATACAGTCATTTAACGCGTTGATATTTGATAGAAATAGTTATCAAAAGTACCAGGATTATAATTAAGTACGCCAGACGCGCGTTTTGTCTACATAAGACTCATCAGTGACGCTCAAATCGAAATATTTATAAAGCCAAACAAGTACAAAGTTGAAGAGCATTGAGGATCCAAAATTCCAAAAAGTTGTACCAAAATATGGCTAAGGATATCTATGCCTGGAATAAAAAAAACCTGTTATTCGAAAAGTTCAAAGTTTTGTAAACAGGAAATTTATAAAAATGACCACATGATTAATATTCATGTCAACACCGAAATGTTGACTACTGGGATTGTGATACCGTCGGGGACGAAACGTCCACCAGCAGTGTCATCGACCCAGTGGTTTAAATAGTTATCAAAAGTACCAGGATAAGAATTTAGTACGCCAGACGCGCGTTTCGTCTGCATAAGACTCATCAGTGACGCTCAAATCGAAATATTTATTAAGCCAAACAAGTACAAAGTTGAAGAGCATTGAGGATCCAAAATTCCAAAAAGTTGTACCAAATATGGCTAAGGATAACTATGCCTGGAATAAGAAAATAGAAAGACATGGATAATCAAAGGGTCGTTCTATATTTCTTTGCAATTTCAATATGAACAGAGATGAATAACTGAATCTTGCCTACTTCATTGGTTACCTTCCGAACGATGCAATACTGCTGGGTCGTCCAAGTGCTCAACAAAACCCCTTGCTCAATGATAAAGATCAATCGTATAAGCAAACCAATCATGGCATTAAAGTTAATGTGAATCTACCTATTGTAAGAGGGACGTGAATTAGATGGGGATACTAAAATACCATAGATCTGTAAGATAACACTAAATCTTAGACTCTTTTATTTTACAATAGTATCAAACATTTCGTTTCATAAAAAGAAATACCAATGTTTTTTATGTATCTGGCCTAAGCATTCATGTCCAGTGCACGATGATTAATCAATATTGTAGACATCGCAATATCTTCAATGTTAACACGATATTGTGTCAACATTGTTTACATTGTTTGAACCCTTATATATTGTTTACATCGCTGACATCGTTAACATCGCGATGTATACAATCTAGAACATATATTGTGTTTACATTGTTTACATCGCAATGTATACAATGTTAACACGATGTTGTGTCAACATCGTATACATTGTTTCAACCCTTATATATTGTTGACATAGTTAACATCGCGATGTATACAATGTTAACACGATGTTGTTTCAACATCGTATACATTATTTGAACCCTTATATATTGTTTACATCGTTGACATCGTTGACATCGTGATGTATATAATGTTAACACGATGTTGTGTCCACATCGTATATATTGTTTGAACCCTTATATATTGTTAACATCGTTGACATCGTTTACATTGTCTTAACTCTTATATATTATTTACATCGTTGACATCGTTAACATCGCGATGTACATTGTTAACACGATGTTGTGTCAACATCGTTTACATTGTCTCAACTATTGTATATTGTTTACACCGTTGACATCATAAACATCGTGATGTATACAATGTTAAAAAGATTTTGTGTTTACATTGTTTTCATCGCCATATAAACTATGTTGACACTATTATGTGTCAAACTACAGCTATAACATCCCAATTTTTTTTTAAAGATTGTTAATAAAAAAAAAAGGAAATTGCTAACTGTATACATGTAATCGACAAACTTCATTGAATAATTATTATATAAATGAATGAAAAAACTTTTTTTTTATAATTTCAACATCATAATGTATACGATGTGAACGATGTAAATACCAAGGTACACACTATTTATACGATGTTGACGATGTAATTGATGTATAAACGATATTGTCAACATCACGATGTAAACGATGTTAACGATGTAAACAGAAAGTTATAGAGTTAATATACAACATAAAAACGATGTTGATACGATATTGTCAACATTGCGATGTATACGATGTGAACGATGTAAACACAAACTTAAGGTAAAGACTTGGTTCACAACATCTATACGATGTTGACGATGTAAAAACGATATTGTCAACATCACGATGTATACGATGTGAACGATGTAAACAGAAAGGTATGGACTCTATATTCAACATAAACACGATGTTGACACGAAATTATTAACATCACGATGTATACGATGTGAACGATGTAAACACAAAGATTAAGACTTGGTTCGCAACATTTATACAATGTTGACAATGTAAAAACGATATTGTCAACATCACGAATATACGATGTGAACAATGTAAACCCAAAGGTACAGAACATTAAGATAGGATACAATGTTAACACAATAACGACACTATATAGTTGACATTGCGATGTTGACAATATCGACAAAACATCGTGCACTGGACATACTTCGGCCTAAGGGGAGGATAAGTTGTACTTTATGATTCGTTACCTTTTGAGGACGTGTTATTAAAAGGCATTCGGAATTCCCAATAGCACGCACTGTGTTCCTTTTCACGTCGACCGGTTTCTATTAATGAGCCTGACTTCCAGCAGTAACGTGTTGAGGAAGAGGAAAGAAATAATTTGATGACTATGTTTAGCTGTCGAACTTTGTGTAAAGGATACCACAGATATATAATTTGACTATAAGGGTGAGCTGAAAACAAAGTTTTAGGACAATAGATTTTTCATATATCAATTGTGAACCTTCCATTCCTATGTAGCAATAATATAGCATATGGAATATATCTCTACCAATTATAACGAAATAATACTGCTTGTATTTTGTATAACGATACACTTGATAGAGAGTTGCTCCTCACATGAAAACTATTTATGCAATAGTGCCATTGGAGAATTTGAAACAATCTCATCGTAAATTATACAGATGTCATCACGAGTTGGATGACAATAATGGAATATGAGGGAGTTTCCGTTTTGAATTTTCCTCGGAGTTCAGTAATTTTACTTTTTATCACAGACGACAATGGATAGGTTTCAGTTGTCATGGCTAAAATCTCGCCCCTATCACATTAGACATGTCAACTGGTTTGTAATTATTTGAGCAACACAACGGGTGCCACATATAGAGCCACATTTGTTACCCTTCTAGAGTAACTGAGACCTCTCCAATTGTTGCTCAGTCTTTTGTTTTCTATGTTATGATTTCTTACTGTATGTTTGATTTTCTTTAGCTATGGTGTTTTCGACTTTTAGACCTATGCATTTTAAAAATGTTTATTTGTGACTTTCTTTTTTATATGAAGCTTGGTTTGACATGTTTAATAACTTGAAATAAAAAGTTTGACGACACATACATTTGATGTAAATAGACGTATATTACATACAGTAAGGCAACAACTGAAACGTATCTTGATTCATTGATAAGTAAACTATATGTGAAGTTTAAAATGTTCGCCGACTTATTTGCATCTCTGTTTAAGCAATAATACAAATGTTTCATTTTGTTCGTATGTTTAAAATTTATGAAATGATAAATTTTTATAACACCAAATGGCGGAACTCACTGTAGCAAAAGGCACACAACATAAACGTTATTCCAGAGGCAAAATAATTTACTTTGAAAACCCAAATTAAATACAACGACCTTCATAAATGATTTAATGTTTGTTCAAACTTGAGCTAACACTGGCAACTGGTCAAGCTTTATTTTCCTTTCTATATTTGCAGTGCAGATCCTAGGCTAGAAGAAAAAAGAGATGTATTGGTACTTGTTGAACCAAACGGACATATATTTTGGATGCCACAAGCTATTTTGAGGAGCTCCTGTAGTTTCGATACAACGTACTTTCCATTCGATGAACAGTACTGTCATTTAAAATTTGGATCATGGACTTACGATGGCACCAAATTAGATTTGTTTTTCTTTCAGAATCTAACTCAGTTTTCCTTGTCGGATTATATAGCTTCCACCGAATGGACTATAATAGAAAACGTTGCTAAGAAATATGAGAAATTTTACGACTGTTGTCCTAATACTCCATTTCCAGATTTAAAATTCTACTTACGAATGAAACGAAATGTTGCTTTTTACAGCTTTATACTGATACTTCCATGTTCACTGCTGTCACTTTTGACATTAGTCATATTCTGGGTACCACCAGAGTCTCCTGCAAAACTTGTCCTTGGTATGTATCTAATTATACCTGCTCTTAATTGGTACTTACTTCATGATAACACACGACAAACAGGTGTATACATAACTTGACGGTATAATGAATATCATTGAAATGTTTATTAATAGAACCAAAAAATTTCTAATTGCATTTTAAAGTTTTTTTTAAACCTAATAGTGTTTATTTCATAAACAATATCAGTATTTTTTGTGCATATTTACTTGCATAAAAGTTTTAAAAAAAAGTATTTTTTATGTTTTTACTTAAATTTTTATCATAATAAAAAATATCCTACCACCATGATATAGATTGAGCCAATTTATAGACAATTGTGAGCAAAGTATAATATACGCTATTCATGTAACTTTCTTAAACTTTCTTAAACAACACATGTTTTAGAAAGTAAAAACACAAAAATACCGAACTCCGAGGAAAATTTGGATGACCCTGTCTTAATGTAACTTGGAGCACAACTAATTGTTTGAACATTTACTTTTAAATATAGACATGCGTATACCAATGTCATGTGCTTTAAGTAAATGCATTTTATTTTTCATTTGGAAATATTTATTTTACATATCATTTGTTTGACAATTAAATATTAAGCTGTCATATGATCTGTTCGTATGTACATGGCGTTTTATATATTTTACCTTCAAGAAATTTAAATAAACAACCTGATATTTTTCTTCATACGTGTAAGATTTTTATGAATTGCAATGATCATGACTAATAGTGTGTTTGCAATACTTAATACTTAATTGAAGCGACCAATTTAGTCTTTTATGTGCCAAAAGCGTGATTTTAATTTGAAAACGTACCTTGCAGGATATGCATTATAAACATCATTTATTCTTTTACTATTATGTAGACAATGCTACCTTACATAGTAACGCTAGTAAATTGCTTGACTTTTTAAGGTTTCAAATTTTGAAAACACGTCTTATATAATCTACTCACAATACGTACCACAATTGTTATACATAATATACAGTGCTATATATGTTATCAGTTTATATAATTTTACTGTACGATTCAAATTAGATATTTCATAAGTTAGTAGCAGTTTACTGATTTATTAAAGTGACTCAATATTTTTGTTTTTCAGGAATGAATATATTCGTTGCTTTTTTTGTTTTACTATTGTTATTAGCAGAATCTACACCAAAAGCAGCAGATTCGGTGCCATTAATAGGTAAGTCAGTTACACATCATTAATAGGTAAGTCAGTAACACATCATTAATAGATAAGTCAGTTACACATCATTAATAGGTAAGTCAGTTACACATCATTTGACTAATTAGAATATGATTCACATCTGCAGGCACACAGGCATACATTCTTTGTTGGGAACGAATCACCTGTATGATAATATATAAATTACTTATGGGTGAGGGGGTGATAGAGCAGATTGTTACCCCGACAAAATACCGTGAACTGAGTAAAAGCCAAGATTGACAATGCCTTAAGGAGGGATAACAATGTGATATATCATTCTCTCAGATTTTTGTTATAGATTTATTATACTGAATATTACGTTATTACTGTCTATTAAATTTCAAATTGAAAGTAAGAAACTAAGACGTCTTGCGCATACCAACCATCTATATTTGATAAAGCGCAAACCTTATCAAGCTTCTCCATGAAAGGTAAAACTAGTTGTCAAATAATTTAGTAAATTGTCTCCCTCGTCCTGACCAATCAAAATCGAGCTTGTTAACCTGAAGTTTAACAATGAGTAATATTTTACAAAAAATAAGTCATTTGCAAAGTCACATTTTTAAGTAATCGTCCTTCACATAAAAAAGATACAAAAAAAACAAACATTTTTTATCGGGATTCTCCTCAAAATGTGTAAAAGGATACATTGTGTTGTTTAATGTCAACGCGAATTATGTGAATTTCAATGGATTATTTAATAGTATGAAAGGTGGAAAATCGTAAAACAAATCGGTAAATACCAAAAGATATTCACCGAACACTAACGGGACACAGTTGAAAATCCCCCCCCCCCCCAAAAAAAAAACTGTATTAAGAAAAAAAAAATAGATGTATAAAAAGTGTTCATATGGGATATAATTTACAATATCTACGAAAACAAATAAATACAAAACATTTGTATAATGAGATCTAATCAACAAATTGTTAGAGAGTAAACACATATACAATATTTGTAATATAAGTTCAATATACCATATGAATCCTTAACGAAACTAAATAAAACAAGCCAGCACTTTCATGAATTCCGAATTGTTTAGAGCATTTGTAAGATTTCTTGTTTTTAATAATTATTTTTACTTTTACATTTAGCCATAAACAGAAGTATATATATGAAGGCAACATTGTTTACAATATTTCATACTTGTTGTCGCTTTCACTACTAATGAGATTTTTTAAATTGTCTATAGTAATAATGGTCTTAGAAGAGTTATTTCCTTTGTGATTAATATCTTTAAGGAAACTAGATAGAGTCTTTGATTTATCAGTGGCAGATTGTATGTATTGAATGATATAGCTTTAATCTTTGTCAATCAAAGCAGAGCTAAATATTATTAAAAGTGCCCGTCTATATCCCTAGACGACAATTCTTTGTTTTACGCTAACATATTTGATTAAGATATTATCTCCAAAGTCTATTTTGGCAAGATATCAAACTATCAATTCCACCGGTTGCTTTTTAATTCCGCTTATGTGAAATATGTCTGATCAAATAAAGCAATCTGATAGATGGAATGGAGTGAAAGGAACTCCATGTAATGGAGGTGGATGACACGGTCTAATATTATTACCTAACATGTATTTTAAAAAAAATAGATGATTATAAAAGTTATTTTTGTTAGTTGTCCTTATCCGGTTTCGAAGATAAGAGACACCAAATATAAGTGCGTTATATATAGACCAAAATCAAATTATACAGCATAACATGACAGAAAAAAAATATTGTGACTAATGCAAGACAGCTTAATAGATAGGACATATAGATTTATGACAATTTACTCTATCACATGTCTGAGCGGGGAAGACCCATAAAAAATGACCAGATTTAATGTTTGAAAATGGCGGCTAAACAAATGTCATTTTCTAGGTCGTCGTATTTCCAGACTCGTAAGCTGTAAACAATGACGAAAACGTACATATCAGAAACTTGACAGAAGCGCTGTATTCTGATTCACATTAAATTAATCGTATACCGATATTCCGAAAACAAATAATGTCTTTTATAAAACATAAGGATTTTCAACAGTAAACTGTTAAAAATCTTTGTCGACGAGAAACATGCGTTCTCTTGAACGCAAAAATTAAAACTAAAGCTAGTGTATGTTACACAGGTGAACTATGACGTAGGTGAGTACATCTCTTGGATGTAATTTGTAATCACCTAGTTAATTGCGATGAGAACATGTTGTGAAAGCAAACATATTCTATATAATATAAATGTAATATCATGGTAAGTATATTTAACCAAATTCATATAAAATCTACAATTGAAAGGACAATGATTTGAATTGAAATCGAGTAATCAAAGACAAAGCTTTAGTACTACGTTTTGGCGCAGAACTTTCTGGTCGAATGTCAAAATAAAAAAAAAAAAAAACATTTTGCTTTACTTCTGTTGATATTTCGAATATCCGTAACAATGTTATGTACGTGATGTCCAAGAAAAATGCTTTGAATTTAAAATTCAACTGTAAAAGACAATAACGAAAGGACATTCAGTATAATAAATCAAATATGAGGGTGATAGATCAGATATTGGTACCCCTCGAAAAAGCATTGTCAACCTTGACTTCGCCGCTTTTGACAATGCTGTCGTGGGGTAATAATCTGCTCTTTCACCCTCTCAGCTATGTGCTATTTATATAATATATTTGCATATACATTACAGCAACAAAAGTAACACATTTTTTGGTTCAACATAGAAAAAGATTGTTTGTAAAAATCAATAAGGTTTACTGGTAGCATATATACATAGTTTCAACCAGTTATAAATTTCGAAATTATCAAAAAGCTAAGTATCAACCCCAGGCAAAATTGACCTTAGATAAATTAAACTATTCCTTTAATTTCCATTTTGGTCACATTACTGTTCATGTTTTCATGTATTTATACAATATTCGCTTTGTCAAAAGTTCCTACAGAACAGCGTTTCACACGAACGAAGCATATACTGTGTATTATTTTACTGTACAATAGCATTTTTAGAAAGACTCAACGTCCTTTCATAAACTCTTCCATATGCGTAGGATGGATGAGTTGTTGTGAAAAGGGTATTCATTTATTTATAAGTAAAAAATTCCAGATCGTTTTTGTCTATCGTTTCACACAATATTATATCTTGTAAATGTAGGACTCTAAAGTCCAATGGGGACGCTAAAGTACAATTATCACGCTAAAGTGCGGTGGTATGCGCTAAAGTGCAATGCCTCCATACGCTAAAGTTCGATGGTCCGCGAAATTATAGACGTCAAACGCATAGTTGGATTATGTCGTTAACAGTCGTTTTTACAACAAAAAAAAGTAAAATCACAAAAATACTGAACTCAGAGGAAAATCTAATTGGAAAGTCCATAATCACATGGCAAAATCAAATGACAAAACACATCAAAAACGAATGGACAAGAACTGTCATATTCCTGACTAGGTACAGGCATTTTCAAATGTAGAAAATGGTGAATTAAACCTGGTTTTATAGCGCTTAACCTCTCCCTTTGATGACAGTCTCATCAAATTCCGTTATATTTACAATGACAACATTCCGTTATATTTACAATGACAATATATACAACATGCCGGAAGGCAAATGACAAATATTTGAGTATTATATAAGAACTATTCAACCAAATGACAATGACTTAATTAATTTAAACCTAACCGTACTTTGTCGGCTAAAACAAAAGTGTTTTATTAAGGTAGCTGGTAGAAGAACTTGTATCCCGCAGACGACCGTTTTACTATAGGCATTAGCTGTTATAGATACAAGTAGTAATCGCATAGATAGATATAGGAAGATGTGGTGTGAGTGCCAATGAGGCAACTCTCCATCCAAATAACAATTTAAAAAAAGTACACCATTATAGGTCACACCGAACAACAAGCTATAAAGGGCCCCAAAATTACTAGTGTAAAACTATTTACCATTTATTTAGATAATTCATATAGTTTTTTTCACTGACCCCACTACCCCTTCCCACTCTTCTTAACTTAATTTGGGAAAAATTGATTGACCAATTAGGATATGTATAAAACCGATGTCAATTAAACAAAACTTGCAGCAATTTTTACCCCCCCCCCCCCCCCCGTAACTATTTGAGTTAAGTTTTTTTTTTTTTTTTTTTTATCTTTCATTGATTTTTTGATACATGTCGTTCCTTAAGACTACTGTTTAATTATAATGTCTATCACATATGGTTTACCTAAGCTAAGATTTTGCAAAAGGACTAAAATTTTACATTGAATGTTCTTGAACGATTTTTAAAGCCTTCGAACCTTACCCTATTGGTCCATCGCATTTTAGCGTGACATACCATCGGACTCTAGAAAACAAACAACCATCGCACTATAGCGTGAGACACCATCGGACTTTAGCGTAGACCATCGCACATTAGCGTGACCATCGCACTTTAGAGTACCATCGTACTTTCTCTGAAACTGACATTATCAAGATGCTTGATTTCTTGATTGACAACATATTTGTTACGTTCGGAGGGTGTGTTTTTTAACAGACTATCGGCGTCCCAATGGAAACGAATTGTGCCCCTCTTATTGCCGACTTGTTTCTTTATTAATATGAGGCAGACTTCATACAAAAACTTCTTAGGAAGAAAGACAAGAAGTTAGCAAAATCCTTTAACTCTACTTTCCGCTATATAGATGATGTTCTTTTACTAAATAATTCAAAATTCGGTGACTTTGTCGAACGCATCTATCCCATTGAACTAGAGATAAAGGATACAACAGATACAATTAAGTCGGCCTCATATCTTGACTTACATCTAGAAATTGACAATAAGGGTCGATTGAAAACAAAACTTTACGACAAAAGAGATGATTTCAGCTTTCCAATTGTGAACTTTCCATTTTTAAGTAGCAGCATTCAAGCAGCACCTGCATACGGTGTATATATCTTCCAATTGATACGATATTCCCGTGCTTGTATTTCCTATTATGATTTTCTTGACATAAGTTTGTTACTCACAAGGAAGCTATTAAATCAAGAGTTCCAAATGGTGAAGTTGAAATGATCTCTTAGTAAATTGTACGGACGCCATAACGAGTTGGTTGACCGTTATGGAATAACGGTTTCACAAATGATATCGGATATGTTTCTTACGTCGTAACTAATATCCCCTTCCCTTTCATAAATGTGACCTACCGAATTAGACTATTTACCGGATTTGTTATTTCATAAGCAACACGACGGGTGCCATGTGGAGCAGGATCTGCTTACCCTTCCGGAGCACCTTAGATCACCCCTAGTTTTTGGTGGCGTTCGTGTTATTTATTCTTTAGTTTTCTATGTTGTGTCATGTATACTTTTGTGTGTCTGTTTGTCCTTTTCATTTTTAGCCATGGCGTTTTCAGTTTATTATCGATTTATGAGTTTGACTGTCTCTCTGGTATCTTTCGTCCCTCTTTTAGAGTCTTACATCATATTATATTTTTTTGACTCCTTAGACACCTTCTTTTGCTTGAATATGATACTGTGTCTGCTATGTTATCAATCGTTTCACAAATTATTACATAATGTCTATATCATATTTTGAGGCACTTACTTTTGCTCGAGTATGATACTAATTACAGTATCTACTGTGTTATCAATCGTTACACAGAGTATTACATAATGTATATATTATATTTTTAGGCACCTACTTCTGCTTGAGTATGATACTTATTACTGTGTCTACTGTGTTATCAACTATTGTGGCGAACATGTTTTTTCGAGGAGTTCGGATAAATCGTGCACCATTATGGCTAAGAAAGGTAATATATTTGTTTACATTATGAAAACAAAACTATTCCAGAAGTATTTGGAAAAAAGACGACAAAAAACTAGTTTAATAGGTTAATACACCCTAGGTATTTACAACTTTTTGTACAAAGTAAGGACATAACATTAATTTTCGCTGTATAGTAATATGAAATTTATTTAGATATCTTAATTATTGGTCTTTAAATTTAAGCTAACTAAAACTATAGAACTTTGTTTAGTTCTAAACTTCCAAGTTAAATCCTCATATACGGAAACTGTTCAATGATTCTGATATTATATACTAAAAAATTGATAGGAAGGATAATGATAAATATAGTAGTTATAATAGTTATGTTAATAATGTTTACCATCAAATGAAACTATATTAACATTTATTCTTAATTGATTGTTAATTGCTTAACGTTCTAAGGGGCGATATGGCTTGCGTGTTCGTGATGAGAACAAATTAACAATGCATGCTATATGTAGGTCTTGTTATTGGGAAAAAATCATGAATTAAATTGTGAAAAATGCTACTGCTACTAGGACGAGGATATATCTTATAAGGCATAATTTGGAATCCCTCAAACAATTATTGCAAGGGTTCTTGACATGTAAAGAACATGGCCTATTTTCTAACGTAGATGCGTATTTGTACATCCTACCCGGCCAAACCAACGCCCCACTTCAGCCAATGTTTCACTGCCGATCAGAAGAAGACATTAGTTACAACATTTTTATATTTAATTTATAAAAGGTGTAAGAAAATAACACTTCTGGTTCATTAAATGGACTGTTTCTTAAAATTAAAGTTTTTAAGGTACTTTTTCATTAGTTCAGAGCGAAAATGGGTACTTCTTGTATATCTATTGTCACTTCCGGTTGACCTTTTAGATATACTAACCTATTGCAGAGACAAAATGACTTTACGATGAGCCAGAATGCATTTTTAGGAAAGGTCAAAATCTGAAAGGTAAATTTGACCTTTTACTTTGACTCAAATTCAAGATCATAGGTCAGTTATCTCAAATCGGAAGATCCTAGGTCAATCACTTGTATGGTTGAGGAGTTGTACTGATTTAAAATACATAAACAGAGAAAGGTCATATTAAGGATTACCGAAAGACTTAGAGTAAAATAGGCTTAACAACATTCATTTGTCGAAGGCGTTTATCTTTTAATGTCAAGGTTTCGTGTCAATTAAGATAACAAATAAATTTTAAAATAAAAAAAGATATGAAATTAATAGCACCAATAAGATGTCGTTGGATCGCTTTGGTTTGACTTATTCCTCATTACTTTACTAAAACTTTGGAAAAGAGGTTGACTATATCTTTCTCGGTATAAGGAAAATAACGAAAACAAAAAAAAAGGAAGAGAAGAGAAGAGGACACTCCTATACGAATGGGTGTTCGGGTACCTTAAAATCATCCGTCAAAACCATTATATGTCTCGAAACAAAAAAATCTTGACGGCAGAAGAGACAAAAAATAAGTAATATTCAGAACAAATTCCAAAGGTCTTTCAACGGACAAAGGAAAGACAAAATAATAATAATAATAATAATGATAATAATAATAATAATAATAATAATAATAATAATAATAATAATAATAATAATAATAATAATAATAATAATAATTAAAAAACAATTGTTCAGAGAACAATTGACGGTCTTTCCACACAAAACAATGTATTTTCATATGAAAGTAGTAATATTAAGTTTAAAATGTCATTTCAATCGTCGAATGATAGCTTATTGTACGCTGATTTCAAAAAATGGTTCCTATACAATATTTTTAAATATGGAGGATAATTTGTTACTTTCGGTTTGAAAAATGTTAACTCAGATTATATTTGAATATTTACTTGACACTGATTCCAAAATCGGGTTCTATATACTTTTATACTAATAAGGTACAAAAAATAGCTACTTCCGGTTTACACAAGGTCACTTCCGGTTATTTTTTCAAGGTTATATGGTTTGATACCTATTGCCAAAAGTCTCATGTCTTTATCATGTATACATATGAGGTAAAAGCAAAGGTCAAAATCTAGAACATCAAATTAAGATATGACCTTGAGATCAATTTGAAGGTCATAAACCAAGGACCTTAAATCAAAAGACCGTAGGTCTTAATTATATTAATCAAATTAATTATATATTACGTTCAGCGTACCATTGCAATCAAAATTTGCATGTTACGACATGTCGTAACTAACAATTTAGTAAAAATAATTTGTTGATGTCTTATACGGTTTTTGGAAATAAGTGAAAATAAGCCAAATTCAAATTTGGAATATGACCTTGACCTTTGACCTTGTCCTATTTTTTATTTTTTTGTACCAAGGACCTCAAATCAGAAGATCCTAGGTCTCTATCACCTATGGTTTATAAGATAGAAATGCATATCACTTATATTAAATGCATAAGGGGAAATAACTCTCATATGGAGCGTTTATATTGCTTCGGTCAAAATAGGACAAATCATGCGAAGGATATAACGAGCAATCTTATTAAATAAATTTGTCGCTTTATGTTACGATTATGGAGGAGATTTAGGCACAAGGAAAACCGTGTTCGGGGAGATAACTCTTACAAAGAAAATTGTTCGTCTTAGCAGGGTGAAATTTAAAAGCGCATGAACTAATGATACCATATGAGAAATATCTAAGCGACATATTGTGAAACAAAAATTTCTGAATGTGGCGGAAAAAAAAATAATCAGAAGAAATACAATAGGTCTTTCCACACAGTGGGAAAGCCAGTGACATTGAAGAGCTTCTTCCGGTGGTCACGCGGGAAAGGGGAGATAATCTAAAAATTTCGAGGTGGCGCTGTAACCAGCGTGTAAACAAAAACATAGCCTATGCTTCAGACAATAAATTTATTAAAACAACTAAACATCCATCAGTATTTGAGGGTAATTTTTCATTAGAATAGATTTTGGCACACGACTGCCAAAACAGGTAATAAAATAAGTGCTGCGTTACTGAAATATGATAAATCAAAAGACGTCCTCCGTTGATTTCCAAAAAAACGCGGGTAATCCCCATGTTTGCTAAGAACTGACACAAATGCATCCTAAAGCTTTTCATTGGTCGAGATATAAATAAATGAGACCCAGAAACATATGGGCACATGACTATGTATAGGATTCCCCGTCACTCTGAGTAGTGTTTACATAATAAATACTTGAACCGGAGGTCAAAATTCAACATTTTTCAAACGTTTTTGGAGTTATTTCGTCGCAAAAACAAGCAAATTATGTCATATTTTACAGCTTTTAACCACGAAATTGATTGAGACAATGAAGGATGATGATGTTACCAGGATTTTATATATTTTACTTAAAAATGATGATGGGTTCAAGGCAAAAATTTACACCGTCATTTGTTGATGTTTTTCATGTTGCTCAAACTCCTCGGTATTACATTTTCTGTAGTTAATTAATTATGCTGCAGTGTGTACCAGATGTATGTAGTACATTGAAACTGATTTAATCTATGAACGAATTTGTCCATATAAATGACTTTAATTGTCTGGAAGTACCCCCCCTTTTTTCCCCAACTTTTCAAATAGTTCAGTAAGGGGTAAGTCAAAAGTTATTGTCTGGATAAAAAGCCTACGCATGTGCAAAGTGTAAACACTCAGTTAATCTTTGTTTTAAGCCATTTGTTTTAGGGTAATGGTTACAGTCATTCATTGATTAAGTGAATTAATCTGAAATCAACTGGTCAATTTTAAAAAGTAACATTCAAAAATATTAATCTGATGCATCAATAATGTTCACTTGATTTTTAGTCCTCGTTCTTGTTGTTTATATAAAAAAAATACTAAGCA
Organism: Mytilus trossulus; assembly: GCF_036588685.1. Classification (NCBI taxonomy): domain Eukaryota; kingdom Metazoa; phylum Mollusca; class Bivalvia; order Mytilida; family Mytilidae; genus Mytilus; species Mytilus trossulus. The sequence continues at coordinate 85,314,288 of NC_086379.1, forward strand.
CGTTGGAAGCTGACACTCGCACATGTTTATAAATGTCTGTCCTGTCCTTATCATGCATATCAAATAACCTGGTGTACACTAACCATTCATGTTTGAGTGTGTCTGGGCCCTGGGGCATGTTTAACTCTTGAGAGCTTGAGATTAACATTCAATAGGAATGCCCAATGCCTAGTACATCCAATTCTTAATACATGTTAGAGATATATGACCATTTAAAGCATTAACAAAATGTCTAAGGTCTACTTTGAAAATGGCATATGAATGTCTCACTCAGATTTTGGTGATCCTGTTTTCTTGCATTGATATTGATGCTTGACCCACATTTTTATTTTACACCAATCTACAAGAAAACAAAGCTTGGACACAGGATCTATAGTTTAATTAGAATCATACCATTCCTATATATCTGCGTGCTGATTTTTCTGCAATATAATAATTTTTCACACATTTTACTCCATTATAAAAGCACACAATTGCAATAATTTGCAAAATTATGTGATAACATATAGGAAAAGGGCACCAGGACATCTCATTCTAATACTACACTAGGAGCAGGATCTACTAACTCTTCCAAACACCTGATATCAATTGTATGTTGTGGGCTCAAGTTGCTCAGTTTTCTTTTTTCTAATTTGAATATTAGTTTAGACTTTTCGTCAAAAAAGTATGAAAAAAGAGAGACTACTGAAAATTATTTATTTAGGTGTAGGGGATACCACACTTCAGAAAAACAGTGAAAAGTCAAGTCATGATAGGCTATTTGAGAGACCTCAATGATACCTCACTATGTCTAGGAGAAGTGAATGATTCTAAACCTTTCTGTTTCAAATCTTTACACCTAAAAAATCATTAAAGACCATCAAGTTGACTTTTTATATCTCTGAAAATTTTATGTCTCAAATTCTATAGTACATACATGTATATGCCTGATATCAGTGACGGATCCAGAACTTTTTCTAGGGGGTTGCTGACTGATTAAGAGTAGCCCGCTCCAGTGATTTCCTATTAAATCAACCATTAAAGTCCTATGAATATGCTAGCTTTGCATCTATGAATCTCAGGATTTTATTGTATTGCAACAGCATTATTGTCTCATGTACATTTACCCCATGTTATCAATATAAAATGGTGGAGTGTTTCACATTGTATATTTAAAAATATAAAAATGTTTAGAAATAAACGTTTATTAAATGATGAATAAATACAGTCATAAAAATAGTGTTAAAATGAAACATATGTAAAAAAATATTTTAAATAATTTAAGAGTATTATTGTTAAAAAGTCCAAGTTAAAGTAAAATCAAGTCAAATAGTCCTCTGTCCCATACATGTAAATCCTCAAAATAGAAATCCTGCTCTTCTTATTCCTATTGTTATCTGAAAATATATAATTTTTGCAGATGATATTATCAAATGAAAATAATTTCGAACTTTTCTACAGTTGTTATATGAAATTATAATATATTTTAATTGCCTACTAATTTCCAAGAATGAGAACTTCAGAAGGTTCACATTTAAATTGGAATTGAATGTTTTTTATTTGAATTTCAATGAGACAACTATCCCAAAATACTCATTTTGAGTGGTAATATAGGTATTGTTTTTTGCTACATGAAAGCCTTTAAACATGAGAAAATCCCATAATGTATATACTATGATTGTTTTCAGATGTTTGATATCATTTCATTTAAATAAAATCATCATTATTTTAAATCTTAAATAAGCAAAAGGATGATTCAACAAAAATAAAGAAATTATTTTAGACTTTTAAAAATGTAAATAATTAATTTATTTTTAATGACTATAATTGAATTATCTTACATGTATCTGTTATGGGCGTAATGGGCAGTAAGTAAGTAAGTATCTGTTATTTAAAAGGTTACTTTTCATTCAATCATTCAATCATTCATATCTTAATTCTTCATACCAGTAATTGATATTAAATGTATCGATCCACCACCAATAAAACAGGGCCACAACACCTAGCCAATACTGAATGTGGCAATAAAATTCAACAATAAATCACATTATTTGTTGTTTTTTTTGCATGGAAGGAGGGGCAGAATTGATACTGTCCTGCTGGTTAATATTTCATATACCTGAAATCTCAAAAGATATTTTACATAGATATAGGAAGATGTGGTGTGAGTGCCAACTCTCCATCCAAATAACAATTTTTAAAAGTAAACCATTATAGGTCAATGTACGGCCTTCAACACTGAGCCTTGGCTCATACCGAACAACAAGCTAAAAAGGGCCCTAAAATTACTAGTGTAAAACCATTCAAACAGGAAATGCCTATATGCACTACTCAGCAAAAATAATAGTGCTGTTGTTCAGATAAACAAGCGTCTGAATGGGGTGTTCTCCATTTCTTTATCATTTATTCTTAACGTTCATTTGTCTCTATTTTTTTTTTATATTTTTTGTCCATCATTTCTCTTTTCTCAATATATAAATTAGCACATCAATAGTTCAAATAATTAATACGTCTGGCTAGGATATTTTATCATTTTTTTCTGGGATGCGTAGGAAGGCATCCCAGATAAAAAGTAAAATAGCCTACATATTTGTTTTTCGTTAAATTTTTTACATAAATAAGGCCATTAGTTTTCTCGTTTGAATTGTTTTACATTGTCTTATCGGGGCCTTTTATAGCTGACTATGTGCGGTATGGGCTTTGCTCATTGTTGAAGGCCGTAAGGTGACCTATGATTGTTAATGTTTGTGTCATTTTGGTCTTTTGTGGATAGGTGTCTCATTGGCAATCATACCACATCTTCTTTTTTATATTGTCAGACGTCATAATTATTTGGACTAGCATGGACATCATTTGCTCTATTCCTTATTACATAGTCAATTTTCTCTATTCTTTTTTCCTTTAGTCATAGTTCTTCAATTCTTTATACTTTAGCCATAGTTCCCAGTGGCGGATCTAGGGATAGGGTTCCGGGATTGGAATCCCCCCTTTTTATGGACAATCAATGCATTTGGATGGGGACATTAAGTTGGAACCCCCCTTTATCCTGGGCAAGGAACCCCCTTTTTAAAATGGCTGTATCTACCCCTGGTTCCCTATTGTGTGAACCCTCACCCTGTACTATCTGTAAGAAATGATGGATAGAGGTTTAGGATAAAATTAAACTAAAGATTATGTAGTTGTTTAGTCCAAATAATTATGCATCTGGCAAGGCTATTTATTTTGTTTCTGGGAAGCCTTCCTTAGACGAAGGCGTCCCAGAAAAAAAAATAGCCTTGCCAGACGTCATAATTATTTGGACAAGTAGTTGTTATATTTTTTCTATAATTTTATTTTGTTTGTTTTTGTTTTTTGTAACACACTTTTTGGGTTCAGAAATAATATTATAAAACAATTTAATTAACCTTTTTACGATTCGAGACAACCAAACAAATCAGTACAAATGCTTTACACAAACGTAATAATTTAATTAAAATTTAAATGCTAACATTGACATGCCAAAAATTCAAGTTTTAATCAAAATTGAAGTCTCGGGCTGAGGAAGGGGCGTTCAGTATTTCGTGTGGTCTGTGGGAATTTAATGGATTTCAGCATCGTAAAGAGGCAAACATATAGCCATAACCCGATCTGATCAATAATTTATGTTATGGATAATGTTCATATCTTTCTACTAACCATTAAAAGTAATAATACTAGGATTTCGTGAACTCAGAAACCTTGATTTGTTGATAAATGGCGTCGATTTATGTGCTTCCTTTTCGCAGCCTCAGTTACAATTTGTCACGGAGTGATGGGTATTTATGCAAATATTTAGGGACTCCTATCATCATAGATACTATTTTTGGTTATTTTTTATTTAAATAGCCAATAGGATGCAAATGTGTCAGTTATTTTCAGAAGGGGAAAACACCCGCCATATTTTTATCTTCCTAAATAACAACGTCACTTGCCATTTTCAGATGTTCGTTTCTTGTAAAATAAAATCTTCAAAGAAGAAAAAATAGCATAGTCACCTGTAAAACTTACCTATATAACTAATTGATGATGAAATGACACAAGTTTAATTGTCTTTAATAATAAATTTCTCGAAAAATCACACGTACACGATGTAAACAAATTACCGAGATGGCGCGATACTGTCGCTCTCTATGTAAAAATCGTGATTGTCGCCCTTGATTTTGTGGCCGTTACGTCTTATGGAAGGAGGCGCAGAATCGATCCGTGGCTTTCCTACTAATAAGGAAATAATACAATATGGGTAAACGAGTGGATGTAAAATCACAATAAAAGTGAAAACCAACAACAAAAATAGATAAATAATCAAGAAAATTTTCTCCGTGACCTTTATACCACATCTCGTTTGTTTTTTTTGCATTTAAGTAGATATTATTTTTCTGCTATTCGAATAATGAAGTACCAATATTTTCTAACGAAATGAAAAATTAAATGATATCGGCGGAAAATTAAAAAAAGGAAAACACAAACACATCAAATGTATGGTTAACAACGGTTATATTTCTGAATTGCTACAGACATTTGATCATGTAGAAAATGATCGATTAAACTTAGTTTTATAGCTGTCTAAAACGCTCACTTGCCTGACATTAGGGTCAAATTCATATATGTTGACATCAATGTGCAAAAAAATCAAATAATCAAATCAAATGATTTTTGTAGTATTTTCCCATTTTATAATGGTATAATGCTTCACTGCTGTCCCAGGTTAGAAAGAGGGTTGTGTACCTGATATGTTAAATCTTGACTTGAATCTTTTCTCATTGTTATCATGGATTTCACGGATACATTATATTGGTTAAAGAGGGATTTTTAAATATCCTCATCCTCATATTAACCTCATATAACTCTGATATTTTTCTATTTTAGTTGATGATCGATGTTGTAGCAAGGCTTTTCTGTATTCGCGACAAATTGGTCGAGAATGAGGAACGAAATGATGAAACCGTTCGGAACCTCTGGAGTATGAAAATGTCTTCTGACAAGAATTGTAATGCTGCTGAAGAAAAAGGTGCCAGAGTACGATTATTAGCAGAGAAAAAGGAAGAATTTTATCGCTCTGATATATATGAAAATGGACAATCGAATGGAGACATTGACTTTTCAATTCCAATGCGTTCAGGATTAGCAGAGGACATACGGGTTATACGAGAAATCGTAGAGAAATACCAAGATCAGAAGAAGAGAAATGAAATAAGAGAGAAGCACATCCGAGAATGGAAAGTTATCTGCTGTATAACTGACCGGTTGTTTTTTCTTTTATATTTACTAATTAATATTGTAGGTGTTGTCATTATTTTTTTCCTAGAATGAACCATTGTATACAATCTATGATGAACCATTGAATCAATCTATGCATGATGATACAACGATGACAACAACGAGATTACATAGACAATGCCAGTCGATGTTATGTACACTTTCAAGTTCATGTCTATCTTTGTCTATCTTTAATTTAAATTTATGTTATCAATCAAAAACTATTTATGTTTCGTAGTTTTAATATAGGACTGAAATCTTTGAAATACGTTATTATTATTAGCCCGAATCTAAGTTATTATTAGCCCGAATCTAAGTCTTTGATACACAATTTGAAATAATCAAAAAAAGAATGTTTCTTTTTGCTTCATTTTCACCTAAAACATAGGGTGTCAAACACCTGCATTCGTCGATTTTCTGTTTTGATAACCATAGCTGTGTTTGTGGTTTTTATTTTTATCAATGTATCTGTCAGTCAATTTAGGTCCGATTGTTTTCTTTATTATTGGTCTCTTGGGCGTATTGCATTTCCGCTAATTTTTCAAAGTCCCAATTGCTACGTTTCCGCAATTTGTATTTATTACTTTTCCGGAAATTTACCTGGTAAATTATAAATATTTGAATATATATTGACTTGAAAAATGTTGCTATGTCCTTATACAGAGACAGGCGAAAGCAGTTTCCAAAATTACCTAAATGTAGATTAGAAATTCACGAGACATTAATTGAAACTTATTTTCACTTTTAATTAGTCAATGATTTTGATTCGGGAATCGTTATACTTTCATGTTTCACCAACTTGGTATGTCTATGTAATGAAATGACTGATATTTTCATAGATGGCACATTTAAATCCTGTCCGAAATTCTTCTACCAACTCAGTTTTTTCGATACATGGATGTAAAAATGGTAACTACATTTGTACATTCGTCTTGTATTTGCGTTACTTCCACTTAAATCCGAGGAATGTTACACGAGAATGTTGGATCGGCTTATTGATGTGTGCACTACCCGAAGAATAACTATCCAGCCCGAGGTAGTTCATAATGACTTTGAATGTGCAATGCATACTGCTGTTACGAAAACACGAATTGTGCCGAGTCGTTTCATGCCCACTTGAACGAGCAGTTTTACGCTTGCCATTCTAACATTTTTGTTTTTATTGATGTGTTATTGAAACTGCAAACAACATCTTACATAAAAATGAGAACTCTAACTGTAAAAGCACCCGTTTGGAAATGTGAAAAGGAGAAGATGGACTTCCTTCTTGAACAAAATACAAAACTTGTAAACGGTGAATGTACTACTGTGGACTTTGTGCGGCGTGTTGGCTACAAATATTCTGCCAGAACTGACTTATGAACTCATTTATAGATATTTCTGATTAGTGCTGACTTTTGAACATACGTTTTCATAGATTTAAATGATATATTTTACTTGCATGTTATGATGACCTTTGACTTACTTAATATTTATTTTATATTATGGCTTTGCTTTTGATCAACAGGTATTCCTCAGGTAGCAATAAACAGTTAGGAAAAAATATTAATATTTGCCCTTATAAATTTTACCATCCCCTTTTCATTGCTTTCTTGCAATATCAAGCTTACTGTTTGTGTCATATATGGGCATATGTATGTAATCAGAATCTTCCATAGATTTAAAATCCAGTACATAAAATGGTAAAATATAATTTCTTTTGGGTGTATCCATGGCAACAATCTGCATTTATTTGTTATAAAATATTGCAAAAAGGGGGGAAAAGATGTCAAATACTTCCCCAAAATTAGACTAAAAGTAGAATTTCAATCGCTTGAAGTAATACCTTTTCTGAAACTGTGTACATATATCATTCAGCAAATCCAATGAAAATCATATGTCTTTCGTCTCATTTTTTTGTAAAATTGCGTCAAAAACTTCGTGTAGTAAAAAAGTGTTTGTAAACATTACATTAATTTCTGGAGCGATTGCCGGTCTAGCTATGAAAATACGGATTGTCAAACAGAAAACAGCCCATAAAACATGTAAAAAATAATCTTGATGCTCTTATAAACCATCTTTGAAGGCTAAACTAGCACTCAGCTGTCTAAAAATGAATTTTATTATACAATACCTTTCCTATTTGAAAAATCCACAGGGGCCAAAATGTGAAACTAAACTCCTAACTTGTGTATTGCTACCTCAATTATTTGCGGAAAAGAATAATTTATTTTTTCCGGAATAGTTACTTTTTTTCCGGAAAAGTAAGATATTTATTTGCGGAAACGTAAACTTTTTTTTCCGGAAACGTCATCTTTTTTTTTCCGGAAAAGTAATGCCAATTTGCGGAAACGTAAAACGCCGGGTCTCTTAAGTCAATTCATTATTTGATGAACATTTAGTTTTTCATATTTCTGTACATTAGTATTTTATTGTTTGTATGATTATAATGAAGAAAATTTTTATTAATTATACAAAATATGAAAGAATCTAAGACAAAATATCTTAAGTAAGAAAAGGAAATGTATGGTGCCATGTTATACACTTAACACGTTTCAATCCAAAATAATTAAAAAAGTGAAGTCTTGAATTATAATTAATTATTCACACATAAATTTATTTGAATTCATCTTTATTGTATTTTTTATTATATGGATTGTAGGATCGTTTTAAACTTTTGAAATAAATATGAAATAACTTTATATACTTTGGTTCAATTACTTTTCATTACGTATCAATACAGATGCAATCAAAAACTTATTAAAAGTATAAGTATGGGTGTCATTCGGTTTATTGAGAGAAATGATCGCGAAAGAATACCTGACGGTAGTCAAGTATTGCGATTGGATGGTGAAAGACATGGTACCGGATCGTGAATGTAATCAAATGTAAATTCTACCTAAAAAAATACTGAATCTTCAAAACGCGGTACAAATCCGAAAAAAACAACTAAATAAGTCTGTCAAAATGATTCAACATTCTCAACAAGACTGTGCAATAGGATAAAGAAAATATACAGTACTTTATGAGAAAACACAAAAGGCGCAACACATGTCCATGGGATTCATTAAAAAAAACACGCTTTTTGTACATTTAATGGTCACATTTTAATATATTATGATATATTTGAAATTTAATCTTTGGTTTTTCCAAAAATAAAAGTGTGCTCTTCCCTTGAAACCATTCATTTGTTTCTGAAACATTGGATTTTGTTGATTTGTCACCAAACTTGATCGTGAAAGATCAGGCAACGCACTATTTCGATCGTGAAAGACAATGCGTGACCAGACTTAATAATTAAACAAGACTGTGTTCCCAGTACACGGATGCCCTACTCGCACTTTCATTTTATATGTTCAATGGATCGTGAAATTGGGATAAAAACTCTAATTTGGCATTAAAATGAGAAAGATGATAGCATAGGGAATATGTGTACCAATCTTCAAGTTGATTGAACTTCAACTTCACCAAACCTTAACCAAAAACTTTAACTAAAAACTTTAGCCTGAAGCGGGACAGACGAACGGACGGACGAACATACCAGAAAACATAATGCCCCTCTACTATCGTAGGTGGGGCTTAAAATAATATTTCTATTATCAATTGATATACTTACAACTGATGGAAGCGTGTATTTTTTTTTTATAAGAACAAACATTTAAGCTTTCATTTTTTTTCTTTTAAATTCAACTCTTAACCTCGAAATTAAAAAAACCCAACTAAAACGTGTCTAGATAAGTGGATTTCGAAAATAGAAAGACCTCCACGAGCGTAAAATTTCGAAAAAAGGTTCAGGTGTTGTTTTGAAATGCATCCGCCTTGGAAATATATGCATGTGTACGCAATTTATTTGTGTGGGTTGTTACTTTCTGTCATGTTGAGTGTCGTTCGTGCATACATAGTATGACGCTATTGTTATTTCGTGGCTGCGCCGACACAAACTAAACAGGTCCAAAGATAACGTTATTTTTAACTAATTGTTTGTTAAATGTTTTCACAATAGCTTTAGGTCATTGTACCAAACTTAGTGGGGAAATTTTCATTCATCGTATACTTCAACTGGGATGCTTAGCTTGAACTGTTATTAAACTAATTCAGCTCTATTCTCAATCGTTACAACTTCTACTGAATCTGCACTGGTATGTCTAGCGATATCATCATGCAGCTCAGTTCATTCAGTTCGCGTGTGAAAATTCAGCTCTGAGAATTGGTGTATGTTAGAGCATCTTCGCTAGCCAAGGGTTACGATCCACCCCCGTTCTCTTCACCCTTGGCGGATTGAGATGAAATTTCGTAGACACCCCCAAGTTAAGGATTTGTATTGGTTGCAGTAGAAACTCGCTGCATCCTATCAATAAGTGCATATAACATGATCACGTGTAGATGTAGAAAGTTTTTGGAAACAATTGCCACGTGTTTATTGTGCAACAAGTCTTTACATCCTTAAACATACGACTTTATTTAGGGACAACTTGAATGTTTATAATCAACTAAAAGATGTTCCTGTGTATTTTTCATGCACGAATGCATGAATGTTGACGTATATTTCGTTTCCGGCTTGACCAAGTGTGTAGAATCTAGACAATACCGTGTTTTTACCTCCAAATTGAAGAGTTCAAGTGCTACCATTGGTCAAGATTAATGTATTCGAAATGGACGTGACTTGAATCTTCCCTCAATGATGGCGCAACATTGAGCTCACAAATTTTAGCTCAATCTGCCAAGGGTGAAGAGAACGGGAGTGGATCGTAACCCTTGGCTAGCGAAGATGAAGTTAGAGTTGTTATAGTAAAATTATGAATTGCCACCAAAGACAAATATTAGTATAACACAACTAAGGCAGACATATCTACTTACCGCCACTATTTAACAATAATAATATTGGTATGCAACGTTTAAATAAAGTAAGGTTATTAACCATTTATCATATCTAATAGCAAAACAGCATCTTTTGTTACCAATTTGAGCTTGGACTATAACCATGCAACCTTTTGTGGTACAGTACTTCCTTAAGTTCTTTATATACAACGTAACAGATGTGAAAAAATTATTGCCAATGAGATAACTATATATTACAAACTATAGAATATCAGAGCGCAAATGCTGAAATGCCTCGTCTACTTTACTTGTGATAGTATATATGTTGAACATCTGTAATAGTAAGGGTTTTACTAGAAGTGTCACATACACTTAAGATTGTCATTGATCAATGAAAATAGGTTAAGGTCCGATGAACCATGTCACACAGACCGGTACAAACATCCCGTACACCAAATATTGTGGTTCTTACGATCGGAACAGCCCAAACAATATATTCATATTTTACCACGGGTGTGTACTCAAAGCGTTTGAAGGACGTCATGTTAGAATTTTCGATAGACAACGTTAACCGAAAGTAGAGTTTCTTTTCGTAACCAATTCATTGAGTACATATTTCTGCGTTGGACTTTTATTTGTTTGTGAGTGAATTGGTCGAGTTTATACACCAATAAATTCCTTTAAAACGGCGTTTAATCCTATAATAACAGTTAAACAATGAAAACTTATCAAAGATCGATGACCTATGAAAATGAGGTCAACGTCATATATGAAACATGCAGACATAAATTTGGACATGTACACCATACACCAAATACAGGGGCCCTATAGCAGACGGTTATATAAGCATATAACCACATACAATAAACATTGCTGAGTGATACATGATAATGAGGCCAAAGTAATTTGACCTGTCTGGTCGAAAATGTACACCTTACTACCATAATTTACATCAAACACAGTTACTCTATTGATTAACGAATCCGGGATACGGACTTGACCACAAAACTAAACATGAATCCATGAAAAAAGGTATCTTCACTGTATACATATAATGGGTTTACAAATGAGTAATGAAAATAGTAAATACAAAATTAAACTATATCAAAGGAGTAGGTCCGGTAAGGGCCAATTTTGTCATCAAATTTCAGGTTCATCTGATGAAAGATTTTGGAAACATTTTAAACACTTAAGTGTCCACTTTAGTCGAATCAATTAGTATACTTGAAAGATTTTAACTAATTTAGTCACTAAAAACGCTCAAATTAAAGCTTAAATATGATTTTTTTTAAACATGCCATAACTGAATATGTCACTTTTCAGATATTTTTTGTCAACAATGAAAGTGGCCGCGCCGCATCCGTGTTCATTCTCAACCTTTATATATATTATGTATTATCATTGAATACAACTTATATTTGAATATTAAGAATGACCACAAATGCGACCACTTCCATTTCAAACGGAAACCGTCTAAAAAATAGCCAAAATGCAAACATTTCGATGATTTCAGTAATTTAGCATGACTTAATAATGCTAGAACCCGATTTTTGTTCATTGTATTGTAAAAAACAGCCCATATCTATGTAGCAGAAGTATTCTACTTTCCGATTAATAGCTAAAAGTTTACATTTGAACAATTTTGTAAAACTGCTATATTTTGGGGCCAAAAAGTGGTCTTACTGGACCTACTCCTTTGTATAAGAAACGGACAAATAGGCTGAAATCACTGTGTATCATCAGTACAGCGGACATAGGTACTAACCAAGCGGGCGTGATCGAATTTGACCTCACACAGTAACGAAAATCTTTGTTTTGTTCACATAATATCAATGTTTACCTCAATCTAAACATAATTGTTGTTTAAAGAAATGATTTGGTCGTAGGTTGATGATTAGAGATGTCTCATTATTTTCCCACAACAAGAACGATTACTACAAACATATCCAAATACTTGTCAAAGAAGTTGTCACTCGTCTCATCCGATATAATTCTATATTCATTGCAACTCGGTGTTTAGCTGGCCACATAAATCTTTCTGTACGGTGCATAGTTCAGTTGCTGTACACCGTACACAAAAACAAAATTTTCAACCTCATTCATTACCCCAAAACTTTCAAGGAATGATTATATGATTGGTAACTTTTACTTTTGCCCTGTTTTGGCTTTCTTTCAGGTAAAACATGTAAAAGTCTCGACAATTGTATTGAAATTGAAAGTTGGTGTTGACATTCACAACTATTTGCGCATTTACAAGTTAATTGTTTTTTTTAAAATATAAAATATGTCTTATAAATAGGAAAAAATCGAAGCAAAAATTATTTTTGAGCAGGAATTTCAGATGTTGAAAAATGTACATGAATGTTGATAAAAGAAAGCAAATATTTTCCTTACCGTGTCAGTTCAAAATTGATCATAGATATAGGAAGATGTGGTGTGAGTGCCAATGAGACAATTCTCCATCCAAATAACAATTTAAAGAGTAAACCATTATAGGTTAAAGTACGGCCTTCAACACGGAGCCTTGGCTCACAACGAACAACAAGCTATAAAGGGCCCCAAAATTCCTAGTGTAAAACCATTCAAACGGGAAAACCAACGGTCTAATCTATATAAACAAAACGAGAAACGAGAAACACGTATATATTACATAAACAAACGACAACTACTGTGCATCAGATTCCTGACTTAGGACAGGTGCAAACATTTGCAGCGGGATTAAACGTTTTAATGGATCCAAACCTTCTCCCTTTTTCTGAAACAATAACATAACATGCCTGCTTGATTAGTACCTATATCCACTGTACGATGATTCACGGTGGATATTGCTATAATTCACCTATGGTCATTTTTATAAATTTCCTGTTACAAAACTTTGAATTTTTCGAAAAAATAAGGATTTTCTTATCCGAGGAATAGATTACTTTAGCCGTATTTGGCACAACTTTTTGGAATTTTGGGTCATCAATGCTTTTTAACTTTGTACTTGTTTGGCTTTACAACTATTTTGATCTGAGTGTCACATATTAGTCTCATGTAGACGAAACGCGCGTCTGGCGTATTAAATTATAATCCTGGTACCTTTGATAACTATTGCTATAATTCACCAAGTTTGTGTGGTATTACAAGATTTTTAGATCCAATGGCATTGCACGATTATAGTTCTATTCATCATTAACAAACGAGACCCGGTTAGTCATAATTTATACGAATAATAAATATAAATTATCATATAACTGAATGATTTGAACGTCTTGAAATTTAGAAACGATCCAGGACTAGGTTGCACAAACGTCTATAAGGTAAATAGACCGTCACATAATAGCCGAAAGGAATCTGTGACGTACCCATCCTAATTACACAAGTGGGAAATACAGATACAGATATTAACTTCTAATAGACTATAAGATATCTAATTGACAATTAGTTAATAGAGTGATTTAAAAGCGTTAAACGAATCACTTTTAAGGCTACTATAAACTAATAGACAATTAAGTGACTATTAACATTTTAATAATCGATAAAGCTCCATTAAATTCTAAAATTGATTGTGACAATCGTGAAATTTCGCGATTTTCATCATGTTTTCCCAACGTCAATACGATTTTCTCGATTTTCATCATTTTTCACGACGTAATCATGATTTTCACGATTTTCATCAATTTTTCATGACGTCAACACGATTTCAGCAATTTTCATCATTTTTCAACGAGAGTACTTTCACATATTGACACCTAAACATGTCTAATTCAAAGACACAAGAAATTGAATGTGTTGTCATTGCAAAGGATAGAAAAGTCTCGAAAAAACGAGGGGAATGTGTCAATAAATAAGCATTAGTCTTAAATTCCATTATGATACTAATTGAAATATAAAGTTTATTGTCGACGTCCATTAAAGAAAATTGACAACTGCTGCTATATTTATACCTTCCATTTTGACAGTCTGACTCAACTCGAGTCGATTTTTCACTTCGATTATGGAAGGTTGTGCACATGCTCATTAACACTTATTTTATAACTCGAGCCAACCCGAGTTGAACGAATCAAAGTTTGTCGTCTGTTCAGCAACACTAAAATAATAATACTAGTAACATATCCTAAAGTACTTACAATATTATAATTTTGCGTGATTTCCAGTGGCAAATATTACTGACATGCATGTACAGGCTGAGAACAATCAGTTGACGGTAAATTAATTAGATAGGCCCTGTAATAGTTGCCATCCGGCATTAAAAAAGGTCAATGACACTTGAACTGCCACTGGACAATGAAAGTATATACTAGTATTGAATACGGACTGACGCGAATTTGCCTTGCAGTAGGCTCAGACAATTTATCACGGTTGGTTGGTAGATATCTATTAGTGAAAGTAGTTGGATATATTCACCCCCCAAAAATATAGAATGATTGAGGCGTTGTAGCGAACTTTCTGTCAAACTTAATAAGCTTTGTGAAGTTTTATCGAATAACTGTCATGATGATACACAGCTATGTATCTCTCCTAAAGCAGAGAAATAAGAAAGTTAAGACTCCAGTTATAGGCTTTACCGCTTAGAAGATTGTATGTGGGATGCTTGGTTCAGTGTACAGAATTACTTGGAGAAGAACATATTTCATGACTATTTTTAGTTAAAATACATTCTGACAGCACATTTTATTCATTTCTTATCCAAGTTTAAACCTTAATAAAGTCTTTTTTGTATTGAAAAATTACCACTAATCTTACAATTTTACTATCGATGTTATAAAAGAGGGACGAACAGAGAAATAACAGCTAATTTTGCTTCAAAGTGGAATATAAAGTTTAACTAAAACAAATCCAAGGTTATGATAATAGGTAAGCGTTTAGATAAAGATAAGAAGTGGCAATTAGGTAACCTGCTCCTTTAGGAAACAAATAAATACAAATATATCGGTATTTATTTTACCCGTTCATTAACTTTTGCTTACCATATAAATTGTTACTTAAAAGGTAACTTCGAGCGCAAGCTCAATTTATGCCCTCTGGAACTTGGTAATACGGCCATTTATCGCACACGGTTGTGCTGTATGGCTGCCGTCGTCAGTTTCAACAAAACAAATTCTTGAAACTTGACAAAATAAATCGGCGAAATTAATTTTAGTACTAATATGAATATCCCTAAGTCGGCTCTGTTCGTAGATTTGGGTTGGGAACCAATCAATGATTTCCTAGATAGACAAAGGGTGTATTATTTTGCTAGAACTCATGACCGAGATAAGAATAGATTATGCCGGATCATATTTGACGAGCTAAATGTTAACCTGAATATTTCCAAACAGTTTTTTGGAAGGTTTTTTCGTGAAAGATAATTTAAAGTTATAAGAAATAAAAGTAGTATAAATGCGTTCTCCAAATTCAACCTGGCGTCTGGTAGACATCCTTATTTGTCAAACTTGCTCGATTTTAGGTCTACAAGGTTAAAATTGTTAGCACGAACAAATTGTTTACCCATCAATCAAGTTTTGTATAGAATGAATAAGTCCGAGACTACCATTTGTCAAATGTGTTCAGGCAAATCTGAGGAGTCCGTGGAACATTTCGTTCTCTAATGTTCTGAATATTCTCCTAAACGAAATAAGTATTTTGCCGATATAAATGAGTACATAAGTACTAACTTCCCCGACTTTTGCTTCACAGAGTTACCGTCCTACGAAAAAATAAAGGGGTAGTTTCTTAATAAATATATATACATATATATGTATTCCTTTTCCTCAGAATAATTTCTATTTCGCCTGAATGGTTACTTGTAACTCGGTAATGTAGACAGAATGGTTAATTTAAATTTGAACTCACTTTTACAAGATATTTTAGTCATTCTTTAAATACTAATAATAAATTTCAATCATGACAAGCATTCTGAGAGTATAGCATCATGCATGGCAGCACATAGTCCACTACCAGTTCAATCTGAGAGTATAACATCATGCTTGGCAGCACATAGTCCACTACCAGTTCATTCTGAGAGTATAGCATCATGCATGGCAGCACATAGTCCACTACCAGTTCATTCTGAGAGTATAGCATCATGCATGGCAGCACATAGTCCACTATCAGTTCCATCTGAGAGTATAGCATCATGCATGGCAGCACATAGTCCACTACCAGTTCATTCTGAGAGTATAGCATCATGCTTGGCAGCACATGACAGTCCACTACCAGTTCATTCTGAGAGTATAGCATCATGCTTGGCAGCACATAGTCCACTACCAGTTCATTCTGAGAGTATAGCATCATGCATGGCAGCACATAGTCCACTACCAGTTCATTCTGAGAGTATAACATCATGCTTGGCAGCACATAGTCCACTACCAGTTCCATCTGAGAGTATAGCATCACGCATGGCAGCACATAGTCCACTACCAGTTCATTCTGAGAGTATAGCATCATGCATGGCAGCACATAGTCGGCCTCTACCAGTTCATTCTGAGAGTATAGCATCATGCATGGCAGCACATAGTCCACTACCAGTTCATTCTGAGAGTATAGCAACATGCATGGCAGCACATAGTCCACTACCAATCTGAGAGTATAGCATCATGCAAGGCAGCACATAGTCCACTATCAGTTCATTCTGAGAGTATAGCATCATGCATGGCAGCACATAGTCCACTATCAGTTCATTCTGAGAGTATAGCAACATGCATGGCAGCACATAGTCCACTACCAATCTGAGAGTATAGCATCATGCATGGCAGCACATAGTCCACTACCAGTTCATTCTGAGAGTATAGCATCATGCATGGCAGCACATAGTCCACTACCAGTTCATTCTGAGAGTATAGCATCATGCATGGCAGCACATAGTCCTCTACCAGTTCATTCTGAGAGTATAGCATCATGCTTGGCAGCACATAGTCCACTACCAGTTCATTCTGAGAGTATAGCATCATGCTTGGCAGCACATAGTCCACTACCAGTTCATTCTGAGAGTATAGCATCATGCATGGCAGCACATAGTCCACTACCAGTTCATTCTGAGAGTATAACATCATGCTTGGCAGCACATAGTCCACTACCAGTTCCATCTGAGAGTATAGCATCATGCATGGCAGCACATAGTCCACTACCAGTTCATTCTGAGAGTATAGCATCATGCATGGCAGCACATAGTCCACTACCAGTTCATTCTGAGAGTATTACATCATGCTTGGCAGCACATAGTCCACTACCAGTTCCATCTGAGAGTATAGCATCATGCATGGCAGCACATAGTCCACTACCAGTTCATTCTGAGAGTATAGCATCATGCATGGCAGCACATAGTCCTCTACCAGTTCATTCTGAGAGTATAGCATCATGCATGGTAGCACATAGTCCTCTACCAGTTCCATCTGATAGTATAGCATCATGCATGGCTGCACATGACAGTCCACTACCAATCTGAGAGTATAGCATCATGCATGGCAGCACATAGTCCTCTACCAGTTCATTCTGAGAGTATAACATCATGCTTGGCAGCACATAGTCCTCTACCAGTTCATTCTGAGAGTATAGCATCATGCATGGCAGCACATAGTCCACTACCAATCTGAGAGTATAGCATCATGCATGGCAGCACATAGTCCTCTACCAGTTCATTCTGAGAGTATAACATCATGCTTGGCAGCACATAGTCCTCTACCAGTTCATTCTGAGAGTATAGCATCATGCATGGCAGCACATAGTCCACTACCAATCTGAGAGTATAGCATCATGCATGGCAGCACATAGTCCTCTACCAGTTCATTCTGAGAGTATAGCATCATGCATGGCAGCACATAGTCCACTTTCAGTTCATTCTGAGAGTATAGCATCATGCATGGCAGCACATAGTCCTCTACCAATTCATTCTGAGAGTATAGCATCATGCATGGCAGCACATAGTCCACTACCAGTTCATTCTGAGAGTATAACATCATGCATGGCAGCACATAGTCCACTATCAGTTCATTCTGAGAGTATAGCATCATGCATGGCAGCACATAGTCCACTACCAGTTCATTCTGAGAGTATAGCATCATGCATGGCAGCACATAGTCCTCTACCAGTTCATTCTGAGAGTATAGCATCATGCATGGCAGCACATAGTCCACTACCAGTTCATTCTGAGAGTATAACATCATGCATGGCAGCACATAGTCCACTACCAGTTCATTCTGAGAGTATAACATCATGCATGGCAGCACATAGTCCACTATCAGTTCATTCTGAGAGTATAGCATCATGCATGGCAGCACATAGTCCACTACCAGTTCATTCAGAGAGTATAGCATCATGCATGGCAGCACATAGTCCACTATCAGTTCATTCTGAGAGTATAGCATCATGCATGGCAGCACATAGTCCACTACCAGTTCATTCTGAGAGTATAGCATCATGCATGGCAGAACATAGTCCACTACCAGTCTGAGAGTATAGCATCATGCATGGCAGCACATAGTCCACTATCAGTTCATTCTGAGAGTATAGCATCATGCATGGCAGCACATAGTCCACTACCAGTTCATTCTGAGAGTATAGCATCATGCATGGCAGAACATAGTCCACTACCAGTCTGAGAGTATAGCATCATGCATGGCAGCACATAGTCCACTATCAGTTCATTCTGAGAGTATAGCATCATGCATGGCAGAACATAGTCCACTACCAGTCTGAGAGTATAGCATCATGCATGGCAGCACATAGTCCACTACCAGTTCATTCTGAGAGTATAGCATCATGCATGGCAGCACATAGTCCACTATCAGTTCATTCTGAGAGTATAGCATCATGCATGGCAGCACATAGTCCACTACCAGTTCATTCTGAGAGTATAGCATCATGCATGGCAGCACATAGTCCACTATCAGTTCATTCTGAGAGTATAGCATCATGCATGGCAGCACATAGTCCACTACCAGTTCATTCTGAGAGTATAGCATCATGCATGGCAGAACATAGTCCACTACCAGTCTGAGAGTATAGCATCATGCATGGCAGCACATAGTCCACTATCAGTTCATTCTGAGAGTATAGCATCATGCATGGCAGCACATAGTCCACTATCAGTTCATTCTGAGAGTATAGTATCATGCATGGCAGCACATAGTCCTATACCAGTTCATTCTGAGAGTATAGCATCATGCATGGCAGCACATAGTCCACTACCAATCTGAGAGTATAGCATCATGCATGGCAGCACATAGTCCACTACCAGTTCATTCTGAGAGTATAGCATCATGCATGGCAGCACATAGTCCACTATCAGTTCATTCTGAGAGTATAGCATCATGCATGGCAGCACATAGTCCACTACCAGTTCATTCTGAGAGTATAGCATCATGCATGGCAGCACATAGTCCACTATCAGTTCATTCTGAGAGTATAGCATCATGCATGGCAGCACATAGTCCACTACCAGTTCATTCTGAGAGTATAGCATCATGCATGGCAGAACATAGTCCACTACCAGTCTGAGAGTATAGCATCATGCATAGCAGCACATAGTCCACTACCAGTTCATTCTGAGAGTATAGCATCATGCATGGCAGCACATAGTCCACTATCAGTTCATTCTGAGAGTATAGCCTCATGCATGGCAGCACATAGTCCACTACAAGTCTGAGAGTATAGCAACATGCATGGCAGCACATAGTCCACTACCAGTTCATTCTGAGAGTATAGCATCATGCATGGCAGCACATAGTCCACTACCAGTTCCATCTGAGAGTATAGCCTCATGCATGGCAGCACATAGTCCACTACAAGTCTGAGAGTATAGCAACATGCATGGCAGCACATAGTCCACTACCAGTTCATTCTGAGAGTATAGCATCATGCATTGCAACACATAGTCCACTACCAGTTCATTCTGAGAGTATAGCCTCATGCATGGCAGCACATAGTCCACTACAAGTCTGAGAGTATAGCAACATGCATGGCAGCACATAGTCCACTACCAGTTCATTCTGAGAGTATAGCCTCATGCATGGCAGCACATAGTTCACTGCCAGTTTCATCCAGAAGAAGAGATGTTCTCTGAGATTATGCTATTATTCCGGCCATACATGACCAGAAATAATGAACATGCTTTGGGTAAGTGGTTATTGTGGCATCCAATGGAAAAAGAAGTGGCAAATAATTTCTTTCAATGCAAACAGAGAACTATAATTCTTATTTTGCACATTCTCCTCGCACAAGTTACTAATTAAAAACTCAAGATACAACATTTTGGAAAATAATGATAATGAAAACAAAAATAAATAAAACCAGAATTATCATGGGAATAAACTTCTCCATTACCATCTTTGATTGATTTTTCTACTGACTGTTCTATGAGACACGCCGATTCCCCGTTATTATAAAAAGCTTGTCAAATGAGACAAAAAGAAGAATATTAACATCGGTTGATATGCAGCAAATACACTTCTGAATTAAAGTCACATTGCTATTAATTGTTCAAAAAAGTGTCCATTTACTAAAACAGATAAAAATGCATATAAGTGATACTTTTCATTTTAAGGGGAAAAGGGAGCAACATATGTCTCCCTCTTTTAATATTCTGTCTATACATTTCCTGGAAGGTTAAGAGGTCATTGATATATGGCTTCAATGGTCATCTATGATTCCTTAAGAAAATCCTGAATTTATCATTTCATTGTGTTTGGCTCCTCTGAAAGAAGTCTTCAATGATTTTGCAAGACTTTTTATTCAAAATGTTCGTTGTTTTTTGCACAAAGAAATAAGAGAAAGGGGTAGGCACATGTTAAATTTGCACCAAAAGAAAGGTTGTTTTATGATAGTAAAAAAAGTTTATTGAGAAAATAAATAAAACCTAATGAAATAAAAAAGGAGCAATTCTCAGTCCGGCGAATCGCAGCATTCGTTTTTATCTTACCTCCTATACATTTCTATGAATATTATTGGTTAAAAGCAACCGCGTGGCGACCGTGTATAATCCACATAAGGTTAGTAGGTAGGCGGGCTTATTCAATACACGATTAGTAGCACTGGTGTGACTTCCCTTTGAAAATAAACACAGTTGAGGAAAAATCTCAAAGGTTTCAACAGACAAAGAAATTGTAGATGAACGAATGAAATAAATTCATAATATACATTTAAAGCGAACAATATAAAAAAGAAGATGTGGTATGATTGCCAATGAGACAACTATCCACAAAAGACCAAAATGACACAGACATTAACAACTATAGGTCACCGTACGGCCTTCAACAATAAGCCCATACCGCATAGTCAGCTATAAAAGGCCCCGATAAGACAATGTAAAACAATTCAAACGAGAAAACATCTAGTTGTTATTGTTGTCATTTGTTTTAGTATAGACCAATGGAAGTAGTTTTTTTTTTAATACAAACGGTATTGAAGGCTTGATTATGTTGATAAGCCACTAGTCGAAATACCACGTTAAGATAGTCAGTAAGATACATTCGTTACAAAGTGTGCTAGTGACCTAATACGATGTATATGGGGTCAGTCAACTCCATATGAGGATTCCAGATTTGCTTTCACCCAATATGAAATTAACTGACCCCATATATATCGTATTAAGTCACAAACATACTATGTAACTAATATTACCAGGTTTGTATTAATATGAGCAAAACGACCGATGGGTGCCACATGTGGAGCAGGATCTCCTTACCCGCCCGATGCATCTAGGATCATCCCCACTTTTTGATGAGGTTCCTGTGCTTAGTATTTAGTTTTCTATGTTGTGTCTTGTGTGCTATTATTTGTCTGTGTATCTTTTTCATTTTTAGCTATTGCGTTGTCAGATTTTTCGATCTTTGAGTTTGACTGTCCCTCTGGTATCTTTCGGCCCTCTATTATAGATCATTATAGTGAAAAGATGTGTCGGAAGACATCTACATGTAACAAAATATCAAAAGATACAGTATTAAAATGTCTAGTAACGCGTTTGAAATATAAAATAGCACTGCAGAACACATCACCTTCTATACAACCAATGACACTATCATAATTTAAATGATGTAAAAACTGTTGGAAATATATTACATGTGTTCCTGTATGTTGGAACTTTACTACTTTTCAATCTATACACATTTGAGTCATTGAGTAATGTGGGGGGGGGGGGGGCATCAGTCATCATACAGTTCGCCAAAAACATCGAATTTAAATAACTTGACTTTTGCGTATCCAAATGACGGAAAAGAACGGTGATAATCTTAATTGAAACCGGGTAACCTATTTTAATTTCGAATTGATAATGTTTTACTGTAATACATCAATTTTAGTATCCACTAGTCAGGTCAATTTGTTCCTGGTTTTGGCTGTTTTAACTGTTTCCAAAGTACTGTAAAATACTGATTTTATTAAAGATATGAATGAAATCCTGATAAAAAATTGTTGTTTTTCACAATTCCATACGATAACTCTATTTCTAAGTAATTAAACCCCCTTTTGATCCCCTACACAAATTGACGGTGACATTGTTAACTTTTTCAACATACGTCATATAGCGTTAGCAAAATATGAGTCACTGTCATGAACATACATGTAGTGATAGTAAAGATTTACACATTGAAAAAGTGAAACAACAACAAAGATCTTCTTTATTGCGTTTGAAATTATACATCTTAGAAAATTTCATTCATACTAGAAACACATCTGACAAATAGCCCATGGATGGACAAAAGCACAAAAAAATAAACATTAGACAATTCATTGTGAAGAAAGTATCTGGAAGGAGAAACATACAAAAAAAGGAAATGAATGTTTGTAAGTTTTTTATTTATATTTTATAAGTTAAAAACCTTGCTGATATAATTATCTCTGTACTAAGTAAGCTACATAAATAAGAGCAAAAACTAACTTTAATATCAAGTCAAACAAGAAATTAAGTCATAGAGATTGTCAAATTTAATAATGCATTGATCATTATTAAAGTTAAATGCCAAAGATTTGTCCAACTAACTTTCCTTTGTGAAAAAAATATCCTATTATTCAGGAAACATATACAATATTTTGTTTATAAATATGTAAAGCAGCTGATACAGCAAACTGAAGAGGAGAGGTCCCATTTTTCTCTCAAAAAGTTTACTTTCATAATATATATATATATTACCATGAAAAATTAGACATGGGCGCTACTGTGCTGTCTAATTCTACAATAATAACGATGTTAAAATTCAAAATTAAGTCACATTCACATAAAATTTTCAACATTATATGTTTTTTTACAGAATTTCTATTAATATTGTTTGTAAACTTTTCCTTTGAGTGTAGGGTTTTTTCTAGGCAGTACTGAGTGTAGTAATGCTCTAAGTCTTTAACGTCAGGCGTAAAACAGTCATATTCGGCTACCGTTAGCGTCAAATTGGTTAAAATTTTACCGTGATTTGTCAAAATATCCTTATCGAGATTCGTCAGAGGTCTCAAATAATTATCGTTACCGTCGTTTTTTGAAAAAAAATAACGTCATTCGTCACAATCAGTCTGTTTTATCGTCTAAAAGAAAGTGTACATTTCATCGTCATACTTCAAAAATTACCGTTAACGTCATTTGGCAAGAATTTATACCGTTATTCGTCATGAAGGTACCCCCATTACAACCCTCAGTACTGTGCTGTTCAACTAAAGAACACAGGCTTGAGTTTAAAGGTTCTTATACTTTATAAACTTTTCGTGACTCTTGGTCCAACTTTATAGAATATAAAATATAAGTGATCAGTACTATTGTTTTTTTTTCATTTTGAGAAAGATTATTCTAATTGTTAAAAATATGTTTTTTTTTTGCATGAAACATTATTAGAAGTACACATGTGATTCTACTAGGAGTATGCCATTATATAATTTAAAAATTAAATTCCATCTGCTGGAGCTAATTTATATCAATATAACGTTAGTAGGTATAGGAAGATTTGGTATGAGTGTCAATAAGACAACTCTCCATCCAAATTACAATTTATAAAAGTAAACA
The DNA here is from genome assembly GCF_036588685.1 of Mytilus trossulus. NCBI lineage: Eukaryota > Metazoa > Mollusca > Bivalvia > Mytilida > Mytilidae > Mytilus > Mytilus trossulus. The sequence goes on from NC_086379.1 coordinate 85,338,280, forward strand.
ATTATAGGTCAATGTACGGCCTTCAACACGGAGCCTTGGCTTACAACGAACAACAAGCTATAACGAGCCCCAAAATTACAAGTGTTAAACCATTCAAACGGGAAAACCAACGGTTTAATCTATATAAAAAAACGAGAAACGAGAAAAATTTATAAATTACATAAACAAACGACAACTACTGTACATCAGATTCCTGACTAGGTTTCTACATATAGATGACATTATTTGATTTTTACTAATTTTTATTTTTGTCTGTTAATATTTACATGTAATCCTTCTTTAAAAAGTAGGAAAGTCAATATGTCTTCTTTATATTACAATAACATAGTTGTAAATCGAATTTCGTTTATTTTCTTCCTGATATTTGTAAATAAACTCCCTTTTTATTTTTTACTGGTGATATCTATGGAAGATAACCACCTGCACAGATCGGCAAAAAAACCCCAAAAAAAGCACCGCTTCGTGTTGAAAATAACTTGACGTTTGCGTATCCAAAATTATCTTGCTTAGATATTCATATCGAGTGTTTGTCTTAATGCCTTCTTTAATTTAAATTCAGCCCATCATTTTTAGTTCCCTCGAAAATATATAGAATGTCCTATCAGCAGACTTGACAATATTCACGAAAACATCAAGTTAAATAATAAAATAAAGAATAAATGATTTTGAGTTGGTTTGTAAGTTTGAGTAAAACTATGTAAATTCAAGATTGTCTTCATCAATAAGTTATTATAATAGATATAGGAAGATGTGGTGTGAGTGCCAATGAGACAACTCTCGATCCAAATGACAATTTATAAAAGTAAACAAATATAGGTCAATGTAAGGCCTTCAACACGGAACAACAAGCTATAAAGGGCCCCAAAATTACTAGTATAAAACCATTCAAACGGGAATATTATAAGTATTTTAGTGATTAAAAAATGACGTTTGTCTCATCCGTTGTTTCATTGCATTTTCACGGTCATATGACCTCTATTATGCCTGATAGACTTATGGTCAAACCGGATACTGCTTTCCAATAACTCGAATGATTCAGCGCCTTCAATCAGTCAGTGTATTCTCGTTAATATAGAGATCATATTGAGTTGGAATATAACGACACTGAAGATCAGTCGGGTAAATGTAGCGATCGATAGATAGTCGGAATATAAAGACTGGATTAGTCGGGTTAATGTAGCGATCGATAGATAGTCGGAATATAACGACTGGATTACTCGGGTGAATGTAGAGATCGATAGGTAGTTGAAATATAACGACTGGATTACTCGGGTTAATGAAGAGATCGATAGGTAGTCGGAATATAACGACTGGATAAGTCGGGTTAGCTCTACAACTGCCTAATTTAAGCAAAACTGCATGTGTCACTGTAGCAAGAACCTCAAATTAACTCCACTTCGCTTTCACAAATGGAAGGCAGGTAATTTACCCAGGTTTGACCCACATCAACTCCACCTAATCTGAGGTGTTATTTTAATTCAGGTTCGCCCTGGTTTTTAAGGGTTCACACTACCTAAATTAACCCGTATTAACTAATTCGGGTCAAGCCCGGTTTGGAAAGGTATAGTGTGAACGTGGCATAAGTCTAAGATGCAATATTATTAGTTGTTATTGACTTTGATTAAGCTGACAGTAACTGTGAGTACTCTCTGATCAGTGTATTTTTGTTGTAGGGATGAACAAGTACCCTCCCACGTCCACTCTGGTTTTGTTATATTAATTTTTATTTGTATCCAATTGATGAGTTAAGCCTTTTTTCAACTGATTTTGACAGTATGTTCTTACATTGCACCGTTACACCACTGTCTGAATTCAGGGGCGTTGGTCATACTTATCAATTTACGTGCAAACAAGTATGTGTCAACAGTATACGGATGCCTAACTAGCACAATTTTCTATGATAATTGGACCATAAAATCAGTTTCAAAACTATAATTTGGCATTAGAAAAGAAAAATCATATATTTTTAAACATCTTTCAAAGCTGATTGGACTTCAACTTAAATCAATAACTTAAACCTGAAGCGCTTCAGACGGACACACAGACCGAAAAACATAATGCCCCATATGATCAATAGCAACATCAAATACAGACTCCTGACTTCGGACAGACACACATATGATGTGGTAGGGTTAAACATCTTAGCAGGAAGTATGTCCAGTGCACGATGTTTTGTCGATATTTTCAACATCGCAATGTCAACTTTATAGTGTCGTTATTGTGCTAACATTGTATCCTATCTTTATGTTCTGTACCTTTGTGTTTACATTGTTCTCATCGTATCTCCGTGATGTAAACAATGTCGTATCAACATCGTGTTTATGTTATATATCGACTCTATAACTTTCTGTTTACATCGTTGACATCGTATACATCGTGATGTTGACAATATCATTTTTGCATTGTCAACATTGTATAGATGTTGTGAACCAAGTCTTAATCTTTGTGTTAACATCGTTCACATCGTATACATCGTGATGTTGACAATATCGTTTTTACATTGTCAACATTGTATAGATGTTGTGAACCAAGTCTTAATCTTTGTGTTTACATCGTTCACATCGTATACATCGTGATGTTAACAATATCGTGTCAACATCGTGTTTATGTTGAATATAGAGTCCTTACCTTTCTGTTTATATCGTTCACATCGTATACATCATGATGATGACAATATCGTTTTTACATCGTCAACATCGTTTAGATGTTGTGAACCAAGTCTTTACTTTTCTGTCTACATCGTCCACATCGTATACATCGTAATGTTGACAATATCGTGTCAACATCGTTTTTAATTTGAATATAGACTCTATAAATTTATGTTTACATCGTTAACATCGTTTACATCGTGATGTTGATGATATCGTTTATACATCCTTTACATCGTCAACAGCGTATAAATAATGTGTACCAAGTCTATACCTTTGTTTTTACATCGTTCACATCGTATACATTGTGATGTTGACAATTTAAAAAAAAGTTTTTTTAATCATTTTTATAATAATAATTCAATGAAGTTTGTCGATTACAAGTATACAGTTTGCATTTTTATGATTTTTAACAACAAATCTTTAAAAAAAAATGTGATGTTATAGCTCTAGTTTGACACAAAATAGTGTCAACATAGTTTTTATGGCGATGTAAACAATGTAAACACAAAATCTTTTTAACATTGTATACATCACGATGTTTACGATGTCAACGATGTAAACAATATATAGGAGTTAAGACAATGTAAACGATGTTGACACAACATCGTGTTAACATTATACACATCGCGATGTTAACGATTTGAACGATGTAAACAATATATAAGGATTCAAACAATATATACGATGTTGACACAACATCGTGTTAACATTGTATACATCGCGATGTTAACGAAGTCAACGATGTAAACATTGTAAAAGGGTTCAAACAATGTATACGATGTTGACACAACATCGTGTTAACATTGTCTACATCGCGATGTTAACGATGTCAACGATGTAAACAATAAATAAGGATTGAAACAATGTATACGATGTTGACACAACATCGTGTTTACATTGTATACATCGCGATGTAAACAATGTAAACACAATATATTTTCTAGATTGTATACATCGCGATGTTAACGATGTCAACGATGTAAACAATATATAAGGGTTCAAACAATGTAAACAATGTTGACGCAATATCGTGTTAACATTGTAGATATTGCGATGTCTACACTATTGATTAATCATCGTGCACTGGACGTGAATTTAAATTGATGCGTCAGTTTTCTCATTTGTCATTTCAGTACGATATATAGGTGAATTTGCGGTATCGGCTTTGTTCACTATCGAAGCTCTTATGGTGACATAGAATTGTCAATTTCTGTGTCATTAGGTCTCTTGTGGCATCCATACCACATCTTATTATTTTTATATATGTTCAGGACGAGAACAATTTTAAAATATGAACAATTGGTATATCTTATAAAAGAGACCGTCCGGGATGAAGGTCGGGAGAACTTAGCTTGCTATGGGAACAATTAGTTGACACCTTAAAGAGAGTTAGTTGCCTGGGTTGTTAACGTGCAAAGAACATGGCACTCTCTCTACACGGATTTAACGTTCCATTCTGACCGTAAGTGGATGCGAACTTGATAAATCACGCAGTCAAACCAAAGATCCATTTGTCTAGAGTTTAGTGGAGGAAGGCCAAAGGTGACCAGATTTCTATTTCTAAGTTACTGTCGGGGGAAGGGGGTCTTGGAATGTAGATTATAGGTACTGACCTTGTTTATTATCCTAATTACGTGTAAGAGTGCTATTTGTATTTGTATATGTATATTGTTAACCTTTACTCTATGCTATTGTTAAATACTTTTTTCGTAACCCACTTTTGGGGTGGCTCAGTATTCATACATACTGACATTATATTGTAGTGCTATTGTCAATTTGTACAGTCTCTTTAAATTTTGCCTGTGAACTTTATAAAGTTTCTATATCCATTTTTTTTTCTCTATTGAAATATTTTTTAACTTTGTTTTATGGTAATTAAGGTTATAAAACCATGTCGACCATTGTACCCCAATTTTGACATTTTTACCTATCAAGTCTGTTTGATTTGCACATAAATTGTCGTCGACATAAATACATTCTATGAGACTGCCATACAAGTGAGAAGCTTAGCTAGCTATGAAACCAGGTTTAATCTACCGTTTGCTGCACAATAAAATGTGTGTACCAATTGAAGAATATGACAGTTGTTATCAATTCGTTTGATGTGTTTGAGATTGAGATTTTGCTATTTGCTAACGGACTTTCAGTTTTTCTATTTTACTTGTTATTTTTGTTATTTTGTTATTTTGATTATAAGCAATATATGTATGTCTTTGGTGTTGCAACCATTATTTCATCTGCAACGAGCTCCCCAAGGTTCTTCTTTTAACTCACTATCCATGCTGATGTCCCTACAGAAATACAGAATGTGTATGTAGCCTGATCGATATATTTTCACTTTAGTTACCCATATCATCGCAATATGCTGTTTTCTCAATTTAGCGGATGCACTTTAATGGAAGAGCACTTAGTTTTTAAATTTAAAACTTAATAAAACTAAAAATAGGTTGGATTAAAAGATTAAATGCAGAGCCATTCTTAGACTGGACTAATATTTGGTAACAATCTTCTTATATTGCAAATGAATCTGGATAGTATAAATTCAATACCAGATATAAAAAAAAATTACCAGAGTTTTATCTTGATATAATCAAAGTTTGGATTAAGAATAAAAATAATTATGAAAATAATAAATACCCGAAAAACTACAGACTAATCCGCCAACAAGTCATTTGGGGAAATCAGTGGATAAAATTTCAGGAAAAAACATTATTATTCCAAAACTGCTAAACCAAAAGAATGGTTTAATATATTAGCTGAACAATGTTCAAGAACAACTAATGTACTAACAGATAATGTTGTGTATATTTATGACAAAGATAACTTTAAACTAAGTATAAATAAATTAGAAACAAGTAAAATTTACAAAATATTATTAGAGCAAGATAAAGAAATACCAATTGGCTTTTACAAATGGAAGAGACTACTAAATTTTGAGAACATAGAAAATAAAGCTCAAAACATACTAAATTTTTTTCATAATTATTTGAAAGAAAATAAATTAAAAATGATCAGATCGAAACTATTACAATTTATTCTTCCAAACCAAGTTTTATTAAAACAATGGAAAATATGCCCAAACTCAGACTGTAATCACTGTAATATTACAAAAGAATATAAACACTTTTTTATTACATGGCACTATCTTGATAAATTTTGGAAAAACATATTTAGTCTGTTAGAAAAAGTTTAACTTGGAAAACACATTTTGAAACTAAAAAAATTGATTTGGGGGTTACAAAATAAGTTATATAGAATATTTTTTCTTGGTTAGGGTTAGGGTTAGGGTTAGGGTTAGTGTTAGTTTTTTTTACTAGACTGCATCTGATTTGCACTAAGGGAGATAATTTGTTTTAAGTACAAACCTGGCTGATTTGAAACGAACCCAGAAAATAAAATTCAAGTGACTTTGTTGTATTTGCGCATGTGCATACATTTAAGTGTAAAATGGCGATACGATTTGTGAGCTACATGACGTCATAGGACGTAACAAAAAAATAAGAAATAACATAAATACATACATACATAAATACATAAATATATACATACATACATACACACATACATACATACATATAAAAAAGAAGATGTGGTATGATTGCCAGCGAGACATCTATCACCAAAAGACCAAAATGAAACAGACATTAACAACTATAGGTCACCGTACATAATAATTACATATATACAGACAGACACACAGACTCAAAAACTGACAGACATACATTATCAATTATATACATACATTGACTTATATCTGCAGACGACATAAGCAGAGCGACCCACGCATATAAAAAGGAGATTATCATGCGCACTCATGGTATTTGCATAATATATGTTATAAACATATGTTATCAAAGAGCAGAGCTACATTAAACAATGGTTTATAAGATGTATGTACATTATACATGTCTGAGGTCTGGAAGACAAAAGGTGGGCAGGTGGTGCGTGCAAGGCAAGCGGCTCATACAGCGGCTCATGGCATGAACAGAGTCGCCATTTTGAAAACGTTAATGATATCTTTTCATAATGTATATTCTTCAGGTCTGAGTGGCATTGTGTACTGATGGAGTTACTCAGAGTCACTGCTTATGCGCATTCATGTCATTTGGTTAATATGAAGTGTATATATACTTTAAACGATCTGAGTCAGGTATGAACATTGGATCGAATTTTTTACTTTTATTATTGATGTGTTCATGTGTCTGTGAAAACCAGAGTGAAACCAAATGTGTTAGCTGCATGACATTGAACGACGTAAAATAGGTTTTGGAACCTACACACAAACTCACATATACGCATATAAATATAGATTATAACTTGGCATTTTTCATATCAGACCTCTTATCAGCCTTAGGTCATGACTTCAGCCTAAGAGCCGGATGGACTGATAGAGGGTCTGATATGAAAAATTATATGTTGTTCTGTTTATCATAAACGTCAACAGAATACATACTAACAAAGACTATTCTTCAAATGCTTTTGTTGTAATATATGTTTTGCATTTTTTAATAGTATAATTTTTTGATACCTAATGATTTCTTTTGTTAAACTTTGTTATGTTTTACACATACCAATGTTCCATTTAGGTATATTTTCCGGAATTTACTGAATGACATCAAAATGTCATGCGATACGTTACAGCAACGCATGCGATAATAAGCCGAAGCAGTTGATTAAAAACAGAAGCAGTTGATCTAAACAGTAGGCAGTTGATAACAAAAGTCATATCACACGGGTAAGGTAATTCTTCAAATTTGATGAATAAATATATGAACACATTAATTTTATCATGGGGTACACTTATACCATTATTTTCTATAAGTATATGATAAACATACATACATGCGTGTAAAATGCACACCTACAAATAAATGCATACATATATAAAAAAAACATACAAACAAAGAAACATACAAACGTACAATCTTATACACAAACATACACACAGTCAGGAATTCGTCAAAACCATGAAAGACGCAACATCAAGTCTGATCTCATGATGTCATCAAAATTAAATTTTTTATACTGTCATCTCGATCTTACTCATGATCATTGCCTAATGTTTTTATTGTAAAGAATGCTAGTAGTTATATTATGCGTAATTATAAATCAATTATCCCTTTTAAAAAAAGTGATCTCTTATCGTTCATACCGCACATGAGCTTGCGGACTGAATATCGGCGTTAACGTTGCGATGGCTGCAATGTGAACATTTGTGAAGCAGGAAAGGTCGTAGGAGATCATATCACCAAAATTTGCAAGGATATTGACTTCCGGCCATTGAGTTTCCCTCCTCTACAAAAGTTGATTTCGTTCGGCCTAAAAACATCTTTGCAACTAGTGCTCATCTTAAATGTACATTTAGTAAAGTAACACGTTTTCGCAATCGTGTATTTGCTTAGCTATTTTTTGCAACAGGCACCAGAAACCAACTCTTTTTTGTTGTTGAAACGTTGTATGAGCCTTGATATTACCCTATAGAATGTCCTGCTCGCTTTTTATCATGAAAAGTATTATGCTAATATAGTCAATATAGGCGGTTGGTGATCCAATAGAGGAGTAGGGGTTGAATTAAGTAGTTTGTTTCCTTATCATCGATACATTAACGTATGGAGACGACATATCCAATTTTACGGTTTCCTTATCTATGTAAGACCTCATAGGCAAACCTATGAGGTGATTGGTAAATATTATACCTCTAATAAGTAACTGGCCACAAGAAGATTGTCTTGCCGTTTGGTCTTGATATTTGTAATTCAATTCTTAGGAAAATGCCGAGATACTTCAGAATATATTATCAGTATTCAGCCGACACCTGTTAAATAATAGTGACACATCTTTTAGAACTAGTACAGTTTTTTTAAGCATATGTTTCTTATTATTCAAGTTTATGGTTAAGGTTAGGATTACAATTGACTTTGCAAAGTCCCTTAATCTTTATTTAAGCATATGTTGGCTATAATTGAAGATTAATGATGAGGTTAAGCTTAAAGTTAATGTTAAGGTTAAGGTTAATTTTTCGTTTAACCGGTTAAAGGTTAAGGTCAAAGTTAAGGTTAAGGTTAACTTTCCATTTAACCTTAATCATTTCTTAAGCATTTGTAGGCTATTTTTTAAGTTTAAGGTTAAAGTTAAGGTTAAGGTTGACTTTTTCTCAACCTAAATCTTTATTTCAGCATATGTTGGCTCTTATTGAAGATTAGGATTATGGTTAAGCTTAAGGTTAAGGTTAAGGTTAATTTTTCGTTTAACCGGTTAAAGGTTAGAGGGTTAGGGTTAGGGTTAGGGTTTAGGGTTAGGGTTTAGGGTTTAGGGTTAGGGTTAGGATTAGGGTTAGGGTTAGGGTTAGGGTTAGGGTTAGGGTTAGGGTTAGGGTTAGGGTTAGGGTTAGGGTAAAGGTAAGGGTAAGGGTAATGGTAAGGGTAATGGTAAGGGTTAGGGTTAGGGTTTGGTACATGGTAGTGTACTTTGACGAGGGTTTGTGAGGTGTCCTTTTTCAATTCTGCGTATGTCTGCCCTTTTTTGTAACTGTGCATGCGTGGAAAGGGTTAGGGTTAGGGTTAGGGTTAGGTTAGGGTTAGGTTAGGGTTAGGGTTAGGAGGTTTTTACTAGACTGCAACTGAGTTGCACTAAGGGAGATAATTTGTTTTTAGTATAAACCTGGGTGATATGAAATGAACCCAGAAAATAATATTCAAGTGACTTTGTTGTATTTCCGCATGTGCTTAAGGTTAATTTTTCGTTTAACCGGTTACTGGTTAAAGGTTAAGGTTAAGGTTAAGGTTAACTTTCCATTTAACCTTATTTATTTCTTAAGCATTTGTAGGCTATTTTTTAAGTTTAAGGTTAAAGTTAAGGTTAAGGTTGACGTTAACTCAACCTTAATCTTAATTTCAGCATATGTTGGCTCTTATTAAAGATTAGGATTGAGGTTAAGCATAAGGGTAATATTAAGGTTAATTTTATTCTTTAACCGGTTACTGGTTAAAGGTTAAGGTAAAGGTTAAGGTTAATTTTCCATATAACCTTAGGGTTAGGGTTACGGTTAGGGTTATGGTTAGGAGGTTTTTACTAGACTGCAACTGAGTTGCACTAAGGGAGATAATTTGTTTTTAGTATAAACCTGGGTGATATGAAATGAACCCAGAAAATAAAATTCAAGTGACTTTGTTAGGGTTAGGGTTAGGGTTAGGGTTAGGAGGTTTTTACTAGACTGCAACTGAGTTGCACTAAGGGAGATAATTTGTTTTTAGTATAATCCTGGGTGATATGAAATGAACCCAGAAAATAAAATTCAAGTGACTTTGTTAGGGTTAGGGTTAGGGTTAGGGTTAGGGTTAGGGTTAGGTTAGGGTTAGGGTTAGGGTTAGGGTTAGGAGGTTTTTACTAGACTGCAACTGAGTTGCACTAAGGGAGATAATTTGTTTTTAGTATAAACCTGGGTGATATGAAATGAACCCAGAAAATAAAATTCAAGTGACTGTTGTATTTCCGCATGTGCTTAAGGTTAATTTTTCGTTTAACCGGTAACTGGTTAAAGGTTAAGGTTAAGGTTAAGGTTAACTTTCCATTTAACCTTATTTATTTCTTAAGCATTTGTAGGCTATTTTTTAAGTTTAAGGTTAAAGTTAAGGTTAAAGTTGACGTTTACTCAACCTTAATCTTAATTTCGGCATATGTTGGCTCTTATTAAAGATTAGGATTGAGGTTAAGCATAAGGGTAATATTAAGGTAAAATTTTTTGTGTAACCGGTTACTGGTTAAAGGTTAAGGTTAATTTTCCATTTAACCTTAGGGTTAGGGTTAGGGTTAGGGTTAGGGTTAGGGTTAGGGTTAGGGTTAGGGTTAGGTTAGGGTTAGGTTAGGGTTAGGGTTAGGAGGTTTTTACTAGACTGCAACTGAGTTGCACTAAGGGAGATAATTTGTTTTTAGTATAAACCTGGGTGATATGAAATGAACCCAGAAAATAAAATTCAAGTGACTTTGTTGTATTTCCGCATGTGCTTAAGGTTAATTTTTCGTTTAACCGGTTACTGGTTAAAGGTTAAGGTTAAGGTTAAGGTTAACTTTCCATTTAACCTTATTTATTTCTTAAGCATTTGTAGGCTATTTTTTAAGTTTAAGGTTAAAGTTAAGGTTAAGGTTGACGTTAACTCAACCTTAATCTTAATTTCAGCATATGTTGGCTCTTATTAAAGATTAGGATTGAGGTTAGGTTAGGGTTAGGGTTAGGGTTAGGGTTAAGGTTAGGGTTAGGTTAGGGTTAGGGTTAGGGTTAGGGTTAGGGTTAGGGTTAGGGTTAGGGTTAGGAGGTTTTTACTAGACTGCAACTGAGTTGCACTAAGGGAGATAATTTGTTTTTAGTATAAACCTGGGTGATATGAAATGAACCCAGAAAATAAAATTCAAGTGACTTTGTTGTATTTCCGCATGTGCTTAAGGTTAATTTTTCGTTTAACCGGTTACTGGTTAAAGGTTAAGGTTAAGGTTAAGGTTAACTTTCCATTTAACCTTATTTATTTCTTAAGCATTTGTAGGCTATTTTTTAAGTTTAAGGTTAAAGTTAAGGTTAAGGTTGACGTTAACTCAACCTTAATCTTAATTTCAGCATATGTTGGCTCTTATTAAAGATTAGGATTGAGGTTAGGTTAGGGTTAGGGTTAGGGTTAGGGTTAAGGTTAGGGTTAGGTTAGGGTTAGGGTTAGGGTTAGGGTTAGGGTTAGGGTTAGGAGGTTTTTACTAGACTGCAACTGAGTTGCACTAAGGGAGATAATTTGTTTTTAGTATAAACCTGGGTGATATGAAATGAAGGGTTAGGGTTAGGGTTAGGGTTAGGGTTAGGGTTAGGGTTAGGGTTAGGGTTAGGGTTAGGGTTAGGGTTAGGGTTAGGGTTAGGGTTAGGGTTAGGGTTAGGGTTAGGGTTAGGGTTAGGGTTAGGGTTAGGGTTAGGGTTAGGGTTAGGGTTAGGGTTAGGGTTAGGGTTAGGGTTAGGGTTAGGGTTAGGGTTAGGGTTAGGGTTAGGGTTAGGGTTAGGGTTAGGGTTAGGGTTAGGGTTAGGGTTAGGGTTAGGGTTAGGGTTAGGGTTAGGGTTAGGGTTAGGGTTAGGGTTAGGGTTAGGGTTAGGGTTAGGGTTAGGGTTAGGGTTAGGGTTAGGGTTAGGGTTAGGGTTAGGGTTAGGGTTAGGGTTAGGGTTAGGGTTAGGGTTAGGGTTAGGGTTAGGGTTAGGGTTAGGGTTAGGGTTAGGGTTAGGGTTAGGGTTAGGGTTAGGGTTAGGGTTAGGGTTAGGGTTAGGGTTAGGGTTAGGGTTAGGGTTAGGGTTAGGGTTAGGGTTAGGGTTAGGGTTAGGGTTAGGGTTAGGGTTAGGGTTAGGGTTAGGGTTAGGGTTAGGGTTAGGGTTAGGGTTAGGGTTAGGGTTAGGGTTAGGGTTAGGGTTAGGGTTAGGGTTAGGGTTAGGGTTAGGGTTAGGGTTAGGGTTAGGGTTAGGGTTAGGGTTAGGGTTAGGGTTAGGGTTAGGGTTAGGGTTAGGGTTAGGGTTAGGGTTAGGGTTAGGGTTAGGGTTAGGGTTAGGGTTAGGGTTAGGGTTAGGGTTAGGGTTAGGGTTAGGGTTAGGGTTAGGGTTAGGGTTAGGGTTAGGGTTAGGGTTAGGGTTAGGGTTAGGGTTAGGGTTAGGGTTAGGGTTAGGGTTAGGGTTAGGGTTAGGGTTAGGGTTAGGGTTAGGGTTAGGGTTAGGGTTAGGGTTAGGGTTAGGGTTAGGGTTAGGGTTAGGGTTAGGGTTAGGGTTAGGGTTAGGGTTAGGGTTAGGGTTAGGGTTAGGGTTAGGGTTAGGGTTAGGGTTAGGGTTAGGGTTAGGGTTAGGGTTAGGGTTAGGGTTAGGGTTAGGGTTAGGGTTAGGGTTAGGGTTAGGGTTAGGGTTAGGGTTAGGGTTAGGGTTAGGGTTAGGGTTAGGGTTAGGGTTAGGGTTAGGGTTAGGGTTAGGGTTAGGGTTAGGGTTAGGGTTAGGGTTAGGGTTAGGGTTAGGGTTAGGGTTAGGGTTAGGGTTAGGGTTAGGGTTAGGGTTAGGGTTAGGGTTAGGGTTAGGGTTAGGGTTAGGGTTAGGGTTAGGGTTAGGGTTAGGGTTAGGGTTAGGGTTAGGGTTAGGGTTAGGGTTAGGGTTAGGGTTAGGGTTAGGGTTAGGGTTAGGGTTAGGGTTAGGGTTAGGGTTAGGGTTAGGGTTAGGGTTAGGGTTAGGGTTAGGGTTAGGGTTAGGGTTAGGGTTAGGGTTAGGGTTAGGGTTAGGGTTAGGGTTAGGGTTAGGGTTAGGGTTAGGGTTAGGGTTAGGGTTAGGGTTAGGGTTAGGGTTAGGGTTAGGGTTAGGGTTAGGGTTAGGGTTAGGGTTAGGGTTAGGGTTAGGGTTAGGGTTAGGGTTAGGGTTAGGGTTAGGGTTAGGGTTAGGGTTAGGGTTAGGGTTAGGGTTAGGGTTAGGGTTAGGGTTAGGGTTAGGGTTAGGGTTAGGGTTAGGGTTAGGGTTAGGGTTAGGGTTAGGGTTAGGGTTAGGGTTAGGGTTAGGGTTAGGGTTAGGGTTAGGGTTAGGGTTAGGGTTAGGGTTAGGGTTAGGGTTAGGGTTAGGGTTAGGGTTAGGGTTAGGGTTAGGGTTAGGGTTAGGGTTAGGGTTAGGGTTAGGGTTAGGGTTAGGGTTAGGGTTAGGGTTAGGGTTAGGGTTAGGGTTAGGGTTAGGGTTAGGGTTAGGGTTAGGGTTAGGGTTAGGGTTAGGGTTAGGGTTAGGGTTAGGGTTAGGGTTAGGGTTAGGGTTAGGGTTAGGGTTAGGGTTAGGGTTAGGGTTAGGGTTAGGGTTAGGGTTAGGGTTAGGGTTAGGGTTAGGGTTAGGGTTAGGGTTAGGGTTAGGGTTAGGGTTAGGGTTAGGGTTAGGGTTAGGGTTAGGGTTAGGGTTAGGGTTAGGGTTAGGGTTAGGGTTAGGGTTAGGGTTAGGGTTAGGGTTAGGGTTAGGGTTAGGGTTAGGGTTAGGGTTAGGGTTAGGGTTAGGGTTAGGGTTAGGGTTAGGGTTAGGGTTAGGGTTAGGGTTAGGGTTAGGGTTAGGGTTAGGGTTAGGGTTAGGGTTAGGGTTAGGGTTAGGGTTAGGGTTAGGGTTAGGGTTAGGGTTAGGGTTAGGGTTAGGGTTAGGGTTAGGGTTAGGGTTAGGGTTAGGGTTAGGGTTAGGGTTAGGGTTAGGGTTAGGGTTAGGGTTAGGGTTAGGGTTAGGGTTAGGGTTAGGGTTAGGGTTAGGGTTAGGGTTAGGGTTAGGGTTAGGGTTAGGGTTAGGGTTAGGGTTAGGGTTAGGGTTAGGGTTAGGGTTAGGGTTAGGGTTAGGGTTAGGGTTAGGGTTAGGGTTAGGGTTAGGGTTAGGGTTAGGGTTAGGGTTAGGGTTAGGGTTAGGGTTAGGGTTAGGGTTAGGGTTAGGGTTAGGGTTAGGGTTAGGGTTAGGGTTAGGGTTAGGGTTAGGGTTAGGGTTAGGGTTAGGGTTAGGGTTAGGGTTAGGGTTAGGGTTAGGGTTAGGGTTAGGGTTAGGGTTAGGGTTAGGGTTAGGGTTAGGGTTAGGGTTAGGGTTAGGGTTAGGGTTAGGGTTAGGGTTAGGGTTAGGGTTAGGGTTAGGGTTAGGGTTAGGGTTAGGGTTAGGGTTAGGGTTAGGGTTAGGGTTAGGGTTAGGGTTAGGGTTAGGGTTAGGGTTAGGGTTAGGGTTAGGGTTAGGGTTAGGGTTAGGGTTAGGGTTAGGGTTAGGGTTAGGGTTAGGGTTAGGGTTAGGGTTAGGGTTAGGGTTAGGGTTAGGGTTAGGGTTAGGGTTAGGGTTAGGGTTAGGGTTAGGGTTAGGGTTAGGGTTAGGGTTAGGGTTAGGGTTAGGGTTAGGGTTAGGGTTAGGGTTAGGGTTAGGGTTAGGGTTAGGGTTAGGGTTAGGGTTAGGGTTAGGGTTAGGGTTAGGGTTAGGGTTAGGGTTAGGGTTAGGGTTAGGGTTAGGGTTAGGGTTAGGGTTAGGGTTAGGGTTAGGGTTAGGGTTAGGGTTAGGGTTAGGGTTAGGGTTAGGGTTAGGGTTAGGGTTAGGGTTAGGGTTAGGGTTAGGGTTAGGGTTAGGGTTAGGGTTAGGGTTAGGGTTAGGGTTAGGGTTAGGGTTAGGGTTAGGGTTAGGGTTAGGGTTAGGGTTAGGGTTAGGGTTAGGGTTAGGGTTAGGGTTAGGGTTAGGGTTAGGGTTAGGGTTAGGGTTAGGGTTAGGGTTAGGGTTAGGGTTAGGGTTAGGGTTAGGGTTAGGGTTAGGGTTAGGGTTAGGGTTAGGGTTAGGGTTAGGGTTAGGGTTAGGGTTAGGGTTAGGGTTAGGGTTAGGGTTAGGGTTAGGGTTAGGGTTAGGGTTAGGGTTAGGGTTAGGGTTAGGGTTAGGGTTAGGGTTAGGGTTAGGGTTAGGGTTAGGGTTAGGGTTAGGGTTAGGGTTAGGGTTAGGGTTAGGGTTAGGGTTAGGGTTAGGGTTAGGGTTAGGGTTAGGGTTAGGGTTAGGGTTAGGGTTAGGGTTAGGGTTAGGGTTAGGGTTAGGGTTAGGGTTAGGGTTAGGGTTAGGGTTAGGGTTAGGGTTAGGGTTAGGGTTAGGGTTAGGGTTAGGGTTAGGGTTAGGGTTAGGGTTAGGGTTAGGGTTAGGGTTAGGGTTAGGGTTAGGGTTAGGGTTAGGGTTAGGGTTAGGGTTAGGGTTAGGGTTAGGGTTAGGGTTAGGGTTAGGGTTAGGGTTAGGGTTAGGGTTAGGGTTAGGGTTAGGGTTAGGGTTAGGGTTAGGGTTAGGGTTAGGGTTAGGGTTAGGGTTAGGGTTAGGGTTAGGGTTAGGGTTAGGGTTAGGGTTAGGGTTAGGGTTAGGGTTAGGGTTAGGGTTAGGGTTAGGGTTAGGGTTAGGGTTAGGGTTAGGGTTAGGGTTAGGGTTAGGGTTAGGGTTAGGGTTAGGGTTAGGGTTAGGGTTAGGGTTAGGGTTAGGGTTAGGGTTAGGGTTAGGGTTAGGGTTAGGGTTAGGGTTAGGGTTAGGGTTAGGGTTAGGGTTAGGGTTAGGGTTAGGGTTAGGGTTAGGGTTAGGGTTAGGGTTAGGGTTAGGGTTAGGGTTAGGGTTAGGGTTAGGGTTAGGGTTAGGGTTAGGGTTAGGGTTAGGGTTAGGGTTAGGGTTAGGGTTAGGGTTAGGGTTAGGGTTAGGGTTAGGGTTAGGGTTAGGGTTAGGGTTAGGGTTAGGGTTAGGGTTAGGGTTAGGGTTAGGGTTAGGGTTAGGGTTAGGGTTAGGGTTAGGGTTAGGGTTAGGGTTAGGGTTAGGGTTAGGGTTAGGGTTAGGGTTAGGGTTAGGGTTAGGGTTAGGGTTAGGGTTAGGGTTAGGGTTAGGGTTAGGGTTAGGGTTAGGGTTAGGGTTAGGGTTAGGGTTAGGGTTAGGGTTAGGGTTAGGGTTAGGGTTAGGGTTAGGGTTAGGGTTAGGGTTAGGGTTAGGGTTAGGGTTAGGGTTAGGGTTAGGGTTAGGGTTAGGGTTAGGGTTAGGGTTAGGGTTAGGGTTAGGGTTAGGGTTAGGGTTAGGGTTAGGGTTAGGGTTAGGGTTAGGGTTAGGGTTAGGGTTAGGGTTAGGGTTAGGGTTAGGGTTAGGGTTAGGGTTAGGGTTAGGGTTAGGGTTAGGGTTAGGGTTAGGGTTAGGGTTAGGGTTAGGGTTAGGGTTAGGGTTAGGGTTAGGGTTAGGGTTAGGGTTAGGGTTAGGGTTAGGGTTAGGGTTAGGGTTAGGGTTAGGGTTAGGGTTAGGGTTAGGGTTAGGGTTAGGGTTAGGGTTAGGGTTAGGGTTAGGGTTAGGGTTAGGGTTAGGGTTAGGGTTAGGGTTAGGGTTAGGGTTAGGGTTAGGGTTAGGGTTAGGGTTAGGGTTAGGGTTAGGGTTAGGGTTAGGGTTAGGGTTAGGGTTAGGGTTAGGGTTAGGGTTAGGGTTAGGGTTAGGGTTAGGGTTAGGGTTAGGGTTAGGGTTAGGGTTAGGGTTAGGGTTAGGGTTAGGGTTAGGGTTAGGGTTAGGGTTAGGGTTAGGGTTAGGGTTAGGGTTAGGGTTAGGGTTAGGGTTAGGGTTAGGGTTAGGGTTAGGGTTAGGGTTAGGGTTAGGGTTAGGGTTAGGGTTAGGGTTAGGGTTAGGGTTAGGGTTAGGGTTAGGGTTAGGGTTAGGGTTAGGGTTAGGGTTAGGGTTAGGGTTAGGGTTAGGGTTAGGGTTAGGGTTAGGGTTAGGGTTAGGGTTAGGGTTAGGGTTAGGGTTAGGGTTAGGGTTAGGGTTAGGGTTAGGGTTAGGGTTAGGGTTAGGGTTAGGGTTAGGGTTAGGGTTAGGGTTAGGGTTAGGGTTAGGGTTAGGGTTAGGGTTAGGGTTAGGGTTAGGGTTAGGGTTAGGGTTAGGGTTAGGGTTAGGGTTAGGGTTAGGGTTAGGGTTAGGGTTAGGGTTAGGGTTAGGGTTAGGGTTAGGGTTAGGGTTAGGGTTAGGGTTAGGGTTAGGGTTAGGGTTAGGGTTAGGGTTAGGGTTAGGGTTAGGGTTAGGGTTAGGGTTAGGGTTAGGGTTAGGGTTAGGGTTAGGGTTAGGGTTAGGGTTAGGGTTAGGGTTAGGGTTAGGGTTAGGGTTAGGGTTAGGGTTAGGGTTAGGGTTAGGGTTAGGGTTAGGGTTAGGGTTAGGGTTAGGGTTAGGGTTAGGGTTAGGGTTAGGGTTAGGGTTAGGGTTAGGGTTAGGGTTAGGGTTAGGGTTAGGGTTAGGGTTAGGGTTAGGGTTAGGGTTAGGGTTAGGGTTAGGGTTAGGGTTAGGGTTAGGGTTAGGGTTAGGGTTAGGGTTAGGGTTAGGGTTAGGGTTAGGGTTAGGGTTAGGGTTAGGGTTAGGGTTAGGGTTAGGGTTAGGGTTAGGGTTAGGGTTAGGGTTAGGGTTAGGGTTAGGGTTAGGGTTAGGGTTAGGGTTAGGGTTAGGGTTAGGGTTAGGGTTAGGGTTAGGGTTAGGGTTAGGGTTAGGGTTAGGGTTAGGGTTAGGGTTAGGGTTAGGGTTAGGGTTAGGGTTAGGGTTAGGGTTAGGGTTAGGGTTAGGGTTAGGGTTAGGGTTAGGGTTAGGGTTAGGGTTAGGGTTAGGGTTAGGGTTAGGGTTAGGGTTAGGGTTAGGGTTAGGGTTAGGGTTAGGGTTAGGGTTAGGGTTAGGGTTAGGGTTAGGGTTAGGGTTAGGGTTAGGGTTAGGGTTAGGGTTAGGGTTAGGGTTAGGGTTAGGGTTAGGGTTAGGGTTAGGGTTAGGGTTAGGGTTAGGGTTAGGGTTAGGGTTAGGGTTAGGGTTAGGGTTAGGGTTAGGGTTAGGGTTAGGGTTAGGGTTAGGGTTAGGGTTAGGGTTAGGGTTAGGGTTAGGGTTAGGGTTAGGGTTAGGGTTAGGGTTAGGGTTAGGGTTAGGGTTAGGGTTAGGGTTAGGGTTAGGGTTAGGGTTAGGGTTAGGGTTAGGGTTAGGGTTAGGGTTAGGGTTAGGGTTAGGGTTAGGGTTAGGGTTAGGGTTAGGGTTAGGGTTAGGGTTAGGGTTAGGGTTAGGGTTAGGGTTAGGGTTAGGGTTAGGGTTAGGGTTAGGGTTAGGGTTAGGGTTAGGGTTAGGGTTAGGGTTAGGGTTAGGGTTAGGGTTAGGGTTAGGGTTAGGGTTAGGGTTAGGGTTAGGGTTAGGGTTAGGGTTAGGGTTAGGGTTAGGGTTAGGGTTAGGGTTAGGGTTAGGGTTAGGGTTAGGGTTAGGGTTAGGGTTAGGGTTAGGGTTAGGGTTAGGGTTAGGGTTAGGGTTAGGGTTAGGGTTAGGGTTAGGGTTAGGGTTAGGGTTAGGGTTAGGGTTAGGGTTAGGGTTAGGGTTAGGGTTAGGGTTAGGGTTAGGGTTAGGGTTAGGGTTAGGGTTAGGGTTAGGGTTAGGGTTAGGGTTAGGGTTAGGGTTAGGGTTAGGGTTAGGGTTAGGGTTAGGGTTAGGGTTAGGGTTAGGGTTAGGGTTAGGGTTAGGGTTAGGGTTAGGGTTAGGGTTAGGGTTAGGGTTAGGGTTAGGGTTAGGGTTAGGGTTAGGGTTAGGGTTAGGGTTAGGGTTAGGGTTAGGGTTAGGGTTAGGGTTAGGGTTAGGGTTAGGGTTAGGGTTAGGGTTAGGGTTAGGGTTAGGGTTAGGGTTAGGGTTAGGGTTAGGGTTAGGGTTAGGGTTAGGGTTAGGGTTAGGGTTAGGGTTAGGGTTAGGGTTAGGGTTAGGGTTAGGGTTAGGGTTAGGGTTAGGGTTAGGGTTAGGGTTAGGGTTAGGGTTAGGGTTAGGGTTAGGGTTAGGGTTAGGGTTAGGGTTAGGGTTAGGGTTAGGGTTAGGGTTAGGGTTAGGGTTAGGGTTAGGGTTAGGGTTAGGGTTAGGGTTAGGGTTAGGGTTAGGGTTAGGGTTAGGGTTAGGGTTAGGGTTAGGGTTAGGGTTAGGGTTAGGGTTAGGGTTAGGGTTAGGGTTAGGGTTAGGGTTAGGGTTAGGGTTAGGGTTAGGGTTAGGGTTAGGGTTAGGGTTAGGGTTAGGGTTAGGGTTAGGGTTAGGGTTAGGGTTAGGGTTAGGGTTAGGGTTAGGGTTAGGGTTAGGGTTAGGGTTAGGGTTAGGGTTAGGGTTAGGGTTAGGGTTAGGGTTAGGGTTAGGGTTAGGGTTAGGGTTAGGGTTAGGGTTAGGGTTAGGGTTAGGGTTAGGGTTAGGGTTAGGGTTAGGGTTAGGGTTAGGGTTAGGGTTAGGGTTAGGGTTAGGGTTAGGGTTAGGGTTAGGGTTAGGGTTAGGGTTAGGGTTAGGGTTAGGGTTAGGGTTAGGGTTAGGGTTAGGGTTAGGGTTAGGGTTAGGGTTAGGGTTAGGGTTAGGGTTAGGGTTAGGGTTAGGGTTAGGGTTAGGGTTAGGGTTAGGGTTAGGGTTAGGGTTAGGGTTAGGGTTAGGGTTAGGGTTAGGGTTAGGGTTAGGGTTAGGGTTAGGGTTAGGGTTAGGGTTAGGGTTAGGGTTAGGGTTAGGGTTAGGGTTAGGGTTAGGGTTAGGGTTAGGGTTAGGGTTAGGGTTAGGGTTAGGGTTAGGGTTAGGGTTAGGGTTAGGGTTAGGGTTAGGGTTAGGGTTAGGGTTAGGGTTAGGGTTAGGGTTAGGGTTAGGGTTAGGGTTAGGGTTAGGGTTAGGGTTAGGGTTAGGGTTAGGGTTAGGGTTAGGGTTAGGGTTAGGGTTAGGGTTAGGGTTAGGGTTAGGGTTAGGGTTAGGGTTAGGGTTAGGGTTAGGGTTAGGGTTAGGGTTAGGGTTAGGGTTAGGGTTAGGGTTAGGGTTAGGGTTAGGGTTAGGGTTAGGGTTAGGGTTAGGGTTAGGGTTAGGGTTAGGGTTAGGGTTAGGGTTAGGGTTAGGGTTAGGGTTAGGGTTAGGGTTAGGGTTAGGGTTAGGGTTAGGGTTAGGGTTAGGGTTAGGGTTAGGGTTAGGGTTAGGGTTAGGGTTAGGGTTAGGGTTAGGGTTAGGGTTAGGGTTAGGGTTAGGGTTAGGGTTAGGGTTAGGGTTAGGGTTAGGGTTAGGGTTAGGGTTAGGGTTAGGGTTAGGGTTAGGGTTAGGGTTAGGGTTAGGGTTAGGGTTAGGGTTAGGGTTAGGGTTAGGGTTAGGGTTAGGGTTAGGGTTAGGGTTAGGGTTAGGGTTAGGGTTAGGGTTAGGGTTAGGGTTAGGGTTAGGGTTAGGGTTAGGGTTAGGGTTAGGGTTAGGGTTAGGGTTAGGGTTAGGGTTAGGGTTAGGGTTAGGGTTAGGGTTAGGGTTAGGGTTAGGGTTAGGGTTAGGGTTAGGGTTAGGGTTAGGGTTAGGGTTAGGGTTAGGGTTAGGGTTAGGGTTAGGGTTAGGGTTAGGGTTAGGGTTAGGGTTAGGGTTAGGGTTAGGGTTAGGGTTAGGGTTAGGGTTAGGGTTAGGGTTAGGGTTAGGGTTAGGGTTAGGGTTAGGGTTAGGGTTAGGGTTAGGGTTAGGGTTAGGGTTAGGGTTAGGGTTAGGGTTAGGGTTAGGGTTAGGGTTAGGGTTAGGGTTAGGGTTAGGGTTAGGGTTAGGGTTAGGGTTAGGGTTAGGGTTAGGGTTAGGGTTAGGGTTAGGGTTAGGGTTAGGGTTAGGGTTAGGGTTAGGGTTAGGGTTAGGGTTAGGGTTAGGGTTAGGGTTAGGGTTAGGGTTAGGGTTAGGGTTAGGGTTAGGGTTAGGGTTAGGGTTAGGGTTAGGGTTAGGGTTAGGGTTAGGGTTAGGGTTAGGGTTAGGGTTAGGGTTAGGGTTAGGGTTAGGGTTAGGGTTAGGGTTAGGGTTAGGGTTAGGGTTAGGGTTAGGGTTAGGGTTAGGGTTAGGGTTAGGGTTAGGGTTAGGGTTAGGGTTAGGGTTAGGGTTAGGGTTAGGGTTAGGGTTAGGGTTAGGGTTAGGGTTAGGGTTAGGGTTAGGGTTAGGGTTAGGGTTAGGGTTAGGGTTAGGGTTAGGGTTAGGGTTAGGGTTAGGGTTAGGGTTAGGGTTAGGGTTAGGGTTAGGGTTAGGGTTAGGGTTAGGGTTAGGGTTAGGGTTAGGGTTAGGGTTAGGGTTAGGGTTAGGGTTAGGGTTAGGGTTAGGGTTAGGGTTAGGGTTAGGGTTAGGGTTAGGGTTAGGGTTAGGGTTAGGGTTAGGGTTAGGGTTAGGGTTAGGGTTAGGGTTAGGGTTAGGGTTAGGGTTAGGGTTAGGGTTAGGGTTAGGGTTAGGGTTAGGGTTAGGGTTAGGGTTAGGGTTAGGGTTAGGGTTAGGGTTAGGGTTAGGGTTAGGGTTAGGGTTAGGGTTAGGGTTAGGGTTAGGGTTAGGGTTAGGGTTAGGGTTGGGTTAGGGTTAGGGTTAGGGTTAGGGTTAGGGTTGGGTTAGGGTTAGGGTTAGGGTTAGGGTTAGGGTTAGGGTTAGGGTTAGGGTTAGGGTTAGGGTTAGGGTTAGG